>NW_025535155.1:0-116813 GCF_020615455.1 Coregonus clupeaformis | reverse complement strand
CATCAACTGAGCTAAGACTTCATCAGAGAACACACACAGGAGAGAAGCCTTACTCCTGCTCTGACTGTGGGGCAAGTTTCTCTCGATCTGGCAGCTTAAAAATACATGAACGTATACACACAGGAGAGAAGCCTTACTCCTGCTCTGACTGTGGGGCAAGCTTCTCGCAACCTGGCAACTTAAAACGACATGAACATATGCACAGAGGAGAGAAGCCATACTCCTGCTCTGACTGTGGGTTAAGTTTCTCTGAATCTGGCAACTTAAAAAGACATGAACGTATACACACAGGAGAGAAGCCTTACTCCTGCTCTGACTGTGTAAAATGCTTCACAACATCAACTGAGCTAAGACTTCATCAGAGAACACACACAGGAGAGAAGCCTTACTCCTGCTCTGACTGTGGGGCAAGTTTCTCTCGATCTGACAGCTTAAAAATACATGAACGTATACACACAGGAGAGAAGCCTTACTCCTGCTCTGACTGTGGGGCAAGCTTCTCTCATTCTGGCAACTTAAAAATACATGAACATATACACAGAGGAGAGAAGCCATACTCCTGCTCTGACTGTGGGAAGAGTTTCTCCAAACTTGGCAACTTAAAATCCCATGAACGGATACACACAGGAGAGAAGCCTTACTTCTGCTCTGATTGTGGGGCAAGTTTCTCTCATCAGAGCACCTTAAAAAGACATGAACATATACACAGAGGAGAGAAGCCTTACTCCTGCTCTGACTGTGTAAAATGCTTCACAACATCAACTGAGCTAAGACTTCATCAGAGAACACACACAGGAGAGAAGCCTTACTCCTGCTCTGACTGTGGGAAGAGTTTTTCTCGACAGGGCCCCTTAAAAATACATGAACGTATACACACAGGAGAGAAGCCTTACTCCTGCTCTGACTGTGGGAAGAGTTTCTCTCGACAGGGCTCCTTAAAAATACATGAACGTATACACACAGGAGAGAAGCCTTACTACTGCTCTGACTGTGGGAAGAGTTTCTCACGACAGGGCCCCTTAAAACAACATGAACGTATACACACAGGAGAGAAGCCTTACTCCTGCTCTGACTGTGGGTTAAGTTTCTCTCAATCTGGCATTTTAAAAACACATGAATATATACACACAGGAGAGAAGCCTTACTCCTGCTCTGACTGTGTAAAATGCTTCACAACATCAACTGAGCTAAGACTTCATCAGAGAACACACACAGGAGAGAAGCCTTACTCCTGCGCTGACTGTGGGAAGAGTTTCTCTCGACAGGGCCCCTTAAAACAACATGAACGTATACACACAGGAGAGAAGCCTTACTCCTGCTCTGACTGTGGGGCAAGTTTCTCTCAATCTGGCAGCTTAAAAATACATGAACGTATACACACAGGAGAGAAGCCTTACTCCTGCTCTGACTGTGGGGTAAGTTTCTCTCAATCTGGCACCTTAAAAATACATGAACATATACACAGAGGAGAGAAGCCATACTCCTGCTCTGACTGTGGGAAGAGTTTCTCCAAACTTTGCAACTTAAAATCCCACGAACGGATACACACAGGAGAGAAGCCTTACTCCTGCTCTGATTGTGGGGCAGGTTTCTCTCATCAGAGCACCTTAAAAAGACATACACTTATACATACAGGAGAGAACGCTTACTCCTGCTCTGACTGTGTAATATGCTTCACAACATCAACTGAGCTAAGACTTCATCAGAGAACACACACAGGAGAGAAGCCTTACTCCTGCTCTGACTGTGGGGCAAGTTTCTCTCGATCTGACAGCTTAAAAATACATGAACGTATACACACAGGAGAGAAGCCTTACTCCTGCTCTGACTGTGTAAAATGCTTCAAAACATCAACTGAGCTAAGACTTCATCAGAGAACACACACAGGAGAGAAGCCTTACTCCTGCTCTGACTGTGGGGCAAGCTTCTCGCAACTTGGTAACTTAAAACGACATGAACATATACACAGAGGAGAGAAGCCATAGTCCTGCTCTGACTGTGGGAAGAGTTACTCTCAACTGGGCCACTTAAAAATACATGAACGTACACACAGGAGAGAAGCCATACTCCTGCAATGACTGTGGGAAGGGTTTCTCTCAGCAGGAAAGCTTGAAATCACACCAACGGATGGATACACACAGGAGAGAAGCCTTACTCCTGCTCTGACTGTGGGAAGAGTTTCTCTCGACTGGGCAATTTAAAAAGACACCAACGTATACATAAGAAGTGGTAGTGGATTGGATACACTCTATTGTAATCCTATTGTTTCTCACTGTGAGAGAACTGTGCAGAGGTACGGGAAAGTTTTAGAATGTTAGAATCTCTTAACTGATCAGTGTGCACCTTGTCAGTTTTGCAGTGCTTAGATAGCTCCTACTGTAAAGATAATGAGAGGGCTAGGGTATTGAGGAAACCACGAGTACATGCATCCATGCCGTGTGTCAGCATTGCAGGGTGGTGGTGGTGTAGGGTGTGTTTTCATGGCAGACATTGGGCCCCTTGATAAAAGTGGAGCAACGTTTGAATGCCACAGGATATCTAAAAATCATTGTCAATCAGGTGCATCCCTTCATGGCAGAAGTTTTCCATCTGCAAATATATTTTTTCAGCAGGATTATGCCCCATGCCACAAGGCTTGTCCAGAAAAGGTTCCACGAACATGACAGTGAATTCAGGTTACTGCAGTGGCCTTCAGAGGCACCAGATCTCAAATCCAATTGTGCATCTGTTGTAGGAGATGGAACGAGCTAATCTGAGTATAAATCCACTGCCAGACAACTTGACACAACTGTGGGAAGCATTGCAGTCAACATGGGCCAGCATCCCAGTGGAACGCTTTCAACACCTTGTAGAGTCCATGCCCTGACAAATTGAGGCTGTTCTGATGACAAAGACTATCAGCTGTTCAGAAATGACAGGTCCAGAGAGGGGATGCGAGGAGGGGGCGTGGCTATGTATGTGAATCACAGTATGCAGGCAAAGAGAAGATTAACTGACCTAGAGAAAGAAGAGTTTGAGTGTCTTCAGCTCCGTCCTAAACAACACCCCAGCTCAGTTTCATCTCTGGTAGTGGAGTGCTCTAACATCCACCATGGGCACATGACAAAACACTGGAGCAGAACACTGTGGATTATCTCATAATCACTGTCCATGTGATCAGGATGTCCTCTCCCCAAATGGGTCTCATCCTGTGTGGAGACTTTAATCACCTGCCCATCAAGATGCTGACAAACTCCCATCCAGACATGAAACAAGTGGCCAAAGACAAGACCACAGAGGGGACTCCATCCTAGATCTGATCAACACAACCCACTGTACTTACTCTCTTATTGACTGCATGTCAATAAGAAATAAGAAAACAACAATACTGGACCAGCCCTGGATGACTGAAAGAATAAAGGCTGCCATCAGGAAAATGCAGAATATTTTCAACAGATGGGGAGAAACAATGACATGGAGAAAATACAGAAACACAGTGCAAATGCTTATCAAGGAAGCAAAGACAATCTTCTACAAAACTGAAATCCAGGACCTTAAGAAGAAAAACCCTAAGGAATGGTGGGACTTCATTAACAATGGACTGGGACCAAAGAAAACATCAGGAGGGAGAATACAGGTCGAGGGAATTGAAGACGATGTGGCTGATGTTTTGAATGGTTTCTTTGCTGAGGCATGGACAAGCACCACACCTCTTGCCATCTTCCCCCTGCCAATGCCTACAAAGCAGGTTGAGCTGTGCAGCATTGGCTAGTTAAAGCAAGTTCTGAACAGACTCAGAGCACGTAAAGCATGTGGGCCTGATGGAATTCCAGCCAGGCTACTAAAGAGCATGCAGAAGATCTAGCCCCTGTCATCAAACACATTGTTAAAACTGTCCCCTGCCAGTAGGAGGTGTTATCTGAGTGCACGATTCAGTATGACTACCTCCCAAAGTCCAGCACTACTACCGCCTTTGTGAAAGCCACATACTCCTGGCTGACAGCTACAGACTCCATAAACCCAACAATGGTGAGGGTGTTACTTGCTGATGTGTCCAAAGCCTTTGATCGAGTATATCACCCATAGTTCCTTCAACATCTGTCTGACATTGAACTGTGTCCAAGGTTACTAGCCTGACTCCACAGCTACACCACCGAAAGAGGGCAGAGGGTGATGGCAACTGGTACATTTAGCCCTTGGTCAGAGGACCATCCACAAACTGCACCACTAATCCTAGGAGGACAGGAAGTACCAGTGGTAACAACAACCAAGTATCTTGGTTTTCATCTAGACTCTAACCTCAGTGGTGACACCTGGATCAGCCAGTGAGAATGGCCTCGATACGCCTTTTTGACTGTTTTTGCCAGTAATGTCCTACTGAAGATCTGGTCACAGTCTATACTACACTGGCCAGGCCTTGTCTGGAATACGGTGGAGTGCTGTTAGTTGGATGCAGTAAAAAGCAGCAGGCCCAACTAGACAGGGTGCAGAGGAGGGCCTTGAGGATCATCTCCAGAGGTGGAGCAGTCCAACCACAGCTCCCGTCACTGCAGAGCAGGCGAGAACAGGCTGCAGTGCACCTGGTGAAGGACATGCACACTCTTGACCATCCACTGAATGACCTGCTCCCTCCAAAAATATGTAACTACACCACCAGGCTCCTGAGAAACAGCCACAAACTGTCCTGTATAACTGCCCGTACAAACCGCCTGCGAAACGCCACTCTACCCACTGCTTTTTTTAAATCACATTTTAATATTTCAATTTCCATCATGAAAAATGTCCTGTAATATTTCAAGTGTTCTGTATTCTACTTATGTCACATATTGTGTTATGTATTTAACAGGTAGCCTAGCGGTTAAGAGTGTTGGGCCAGTAACTGAAAGGTCGCTGGTTTGAATCCCGAGCCAACTAGGTCAAAAATCTGTCATTGTGGCCTTGAGCAAGGAAATTAACCCCAATTGGTCCTATAAGTCGCTCTGAATAAGAGCATCTGCTAAATTACAAATATGTAATGAAAAATCATGTTTGTACATTAATTTGTGCTGGGCAACCTCTTCTCTTGCCAATAAATATAACAAAGTGTTTAAAGTGAAATAGTTAGTGTCTATACAGTGCATTCTGAAAGTATTCAGACCCCTTGACTTTTTCAACAAAAAAATAAGTTACAGCCTTATTGTAAAAATGTTTTTTTTTTTACAAACAACAAAAGCAACAACAATCCCTCATCAATCTACACATAATACCCCATAATGACAAAGTGGAAACAGGTTTAGACATTTTTGCAAAACCTTTTTTACATTAGTATTCCGGACCCTTTGCTATGAATCTCGAAATTTAGCTCAGGTGCATCCTGTTTCCATTGATATTCCTTGAGATGTTTCTACAACTTGATTGGAGTCCACCTGAGATAAATTCAATTGATTGGACATGGTTTGAAAAGGCACACATCTGTCTATATAACATCCCACAGTTGACATTGCATGTCAGAGCAAAAACCAAGCCATGAGGTTGAAGGAATTGTCCGTAGAGCTCCGAGACAGGATTGTGATGAGGCACATATCTGGGGAAGGGTACCAAAAAATGTCTGCAGCATTGAAGGTCCCCAAGAACACAGTGGCCTCCTCCATTCTTAAATGGAAGAAGTTTGGAATCACCTAGATTCTTCCTAGAGCTGTCCGCCCGGCCAACTGCGCAATCGGAGGAGAAGGGCCTTGGTCAGGGAGGTGACCAAGAACCCGATGATCACTTTGACAGAGCTCCAGAGTTCAGCCCGCTTGGAGTTTGCCAAGAGGCACCTAAAGGACTGACCATGAGAACAAGATTCTCTGGTCTGATGTTACCAAGATTGAACTCTTTGGCCTGAATACCAAGCGTCACTTCTGGAGGAAACCTGGTACCATGCCTACGGTGAAGCATGGTCGTGGCAGTATCATGCTGTGCGGATGTTTTTCAGAGGCAGGGGAGACTAGTCAGGATCGAGGGAATAATGAACGGAGCAAAGTACAGAGAGATCCTTGATGAAAACCTGCTCCAGAGTGCTCAGGACTTCAGACTGGGGCGAAGGTTCACCTGGCCCAGCCAGAGCCCAGACTTGAACCCGATTGAACATCTCCGGAGAGACCAGAAAGTAGCTGTGCAGCAACGCTCCCCATCCAACCTGACAGAGTTTGAGAGGATCTGCAGAGAAGAATGAATGAAACTCCCCAAATACAGGTGTGCCAAGCTTGTAGCATCATACCCAAGAAGACTCGATGCTGTAATCGCTGCCAAAGGTGCTTCAAGAAAGTACTGAGTAAAGGGTCTGAATACTTAGATATTTCAATTTTTTTTTAATAAATTAGGAAACATTTCTAAAAACCTGTGTTTTGCTTTGACATTATGGGGTATTGTGTGTAGATTGATGAAGGGGAAAAATTATTTAACCAACTTTAGAATATGGCTGTAACGTAATAAAATGTGGAAAAAGTTAAGGGGTCTGAATACTTTCAGATTGCACTGTATATAGCCAAGCTACCATTGACTAGGTATTGGCACCCCATGTATATAGCCAAGCTACCATTGACTAGGTATTGGCACCCCATGTATATAGCCAAGCTACCATTGACTAGGTATTGGCACCCCATGTATATAGCCAAGCTACCATTGCTCATCATGTATTAATTCCTTGTGCTACAATCTTTTTTCCTATCATTATAATTGTTGTATTGTGTTCTCCATTGTTGGTCAACATTTCACTGTTAGTCTACACCTGTTGTTTACCAAACATGTGACAAAATGAAATGACTACGTATTTAGTTAATTGTCTTCTAAAACTATACTGAAAAAATATATAAACTTGACATGTAAAGTGTTGGTCCCATGTTTCATGAGCTGAAATAAAAGATCCCAGATATTTTCCATACGCACAAAAAGCTTATTTCTCTCAAATTTGGTGCACAAATTTGTTTCCATTTCTGTTAGTGAGCATTTCTCCTTTGCCAAGATAATCAATCCACCTGCGAGTTGTGGCATATCAAGAAGCTGATTAAACAGCATGATCATTACACAGGTGCACCTTGTGCTGGGTACAATAAAAGGCCACTCTGAAATGTGCAGTTTTGTCACACAACACAATGCCACATATGTCTACATTTTGAGGGAGTGCGCAATTGGCATGCTGACTGCAGGAATGTTCACGAGCTGTTGCCAGAGAATTGAATGTACATTTCTCTACCGAGAATTTGGCAGAACGTCCAACTGGCTTCACAGCCGCAGACCACGTGTAACCGTGCAAGCCCAGGACCTCCACATCTGGCTTCTTCACCTGCAGGATCATCTGAGATCAGCCACCCGGACAGCTGATGAAACTGAGGAGTATTTATATCTGTAATAAAGCCCTTTTAGTGGGGAAAAATTATTCTTATTGACTGATGGGTGGGCCCCTGTCATGTGAAATCCATAGATTAGGGCCTAATGAATGTATTTCAATTGTCTGATTTCCTTATATGAACTGTACCCCAGTAAAATTGTTGAATGTTGTGTTTATATTTTTGTTCAGTTAGTTAAAATCTTACAAAACAACTGATGATGATTATGTTTGGAAAACTGCATTGATCTGCCAATGAAAAATAACATTAGTACATTAATTTGTACTGGTCAACCTCTCCTTCTCTTTTGCATTCAGTTCTTCCATATTAGATCTGACAGTATGAATGGTTCTTATGGTTGTATTCAGTTCTTCCATATTAGATCTGACAGTATGAATGGTTCTCATGGTTGTATTCAGTTCTTCCATATTAGATCTGACAGTATGAATGGTTCTTATGGTTGGATTCAGTTCTTCCATATTAGATCTGACAGTATGAATGGTTCTTATGGTTGTATTCAGTTCTTCCATATTAGATCTGACAGTATGAATGGTTCTTCTGGTTGTATTCAGTTTTTCCATATTAGATCCAGTGTATAAACCTCTAGTTAGTTACTTACAAGCCACAACACACATGTAAAGTTGCTGTAGAACTGCTTCATGGGGTGTGAAAATATATGTAATCAAAACTACTGGATATCTTTAGAAGGAAAATTGTTCTACAATTTTCTTACACTGAAAATGTGGGATAGTTTTTGTAGGTCGGCAGGATAAAAACTATATTGAATCTCTATTAAGATTTAAGCTAGCAAAATGTAAAGGGGTGTGTAGATTTTCACTGTGCCTTGCAAAAGTATTCATCCCACTTGGCGTTTTTCCTATTTTGCTGCATTACAACCTGTAATTTAAATGGATCTTTATTTGGATTTCATGAAATGGACATACACAAAATAGTCCAAATTGGTGAAGTGAATAGTTATGCACGCTCAAGTGCGTTGTTTCACAATAAAAACAATTATGAATCTTCAAAGTGGTAGGCATGTTGTGTAAATGAAATGATACAAACCCCACCCAAAAAAATCAATTTTAATTCCAGGTTGTAAGGCAACAAAATAAGAAAAATGCCAAGGGGGTTGAATACTTTCGCAATCCACTGTATTCGCAATCCACTGTTGCTGGTATTTTGACCCATTCCTCCATGCAGATCTCCTCTAGAGCAGTGATGTTTTGGGGCTGTCGCTGGGCAACACAGACTTTCAACTCCCTCCAAAGATTTTCTATGGGGTTGAGATCTGGAGACTGGCTAGGCCACTCCAGGACCTTGAAATGCTTCTAACGAAGCCACTCCTTCGTTGCCCGGGCGGTGTGTTTGGGATCATTGTCATGCTGAAAGACCCAGCCACGTTTCATCTTCAATGCCCTTGCTGATGGAAGGAGGTTTTCACTCAAAATCTCACGATACATGGCCCCATTCATTCTTTCCTTTACACGGATCAGTCGTCCTGGTCCCTTTGCAGAAAAACAGCCCCAAAGCATGATGTTTCCACCCCCATGCTTCACAGTAGGTATGGTGTTCTTTGGATGCAACTCAGCATTCTTTGTCCTCCAAACACGACCGAGTGGAGTTTTTACCAAAAAGTTCTATTTTGGTTTCATCTGACCATATGACATTCTCCCAATCCTCTTCTGGATCATCCAAATGCACTCGAGCAAACTTCAGACGGGCCTGGACATGTACTGGCTTAAGCAGGGGGACACGTCTGGCACTGCAGGATTTGAGTCCCTGGCGGCGTAGTGTGTTACTGATGGTAGGCTTTGTTACTTTGGTCCCAGCTCTCTGCAGGTCATTCACTAGGTCCCCCCGTGTGGTTCTGGGATTTTTGCTCACCGTTCTTGTGATCATTTTGACTTTGACTCCACGGGGTGAGATCTTGCGTGGAGCCCCAGATCGAGGGAGATTATCAGTGGTCTTGTTTGTCTTCCATTTCTTAATAATTGCTCCCACAGTTGATTTCTTCAAACCAAGCTGCTTACCTATTGCAGATTCAGTCTTCCCAGCCTGGTGCAGGTCTACAATTTTGTTTCTGGTGTCCTTTGACAGCTCTTTGGTCTTGGCCATAGTGGAGTTTGGAGTGTGACTGTTTGAGGTTGTGGACAGGTGTATTTTATACTGATAATAAGTTCAAATAGGTGCCATTAATACAGGTAACGAGTGGAGGACAGAGGAGCCTCTTAAAGAAGAAGTTACAGGTCTGTGAGAGCCAGAAATCTTGCTTGTTTGTAGGTGACCAAATACTTATTTTCCACCATAATTTGCAAATAAATTCATTAAAAATCCTACAATGTGATTTTCTGGAATTTATTTCCTCAATTTGTCTGTCATAGTTGACGTGTACCTATGATGAAAATTACAGACCTCTCATCTTTTTAAGTGGGAGAACTTGCACAATTGGTGGCTGACTAAATATTTTTTTCCCCCACTGTATATGAATTTGTACTAGTCAAGCTCTTCTCTTTTGTGTAATGATTTACCAAAAAACTATGTTTGAAGTGACATATTTATTGTTTTTCTGAAGCTGAACAAGACAGGAAGTTTAAATGAGCATCACGAAGCTAAATCTGACCTATTCACTAACACGTTTTGTCAGCATAAGCAGCTGTGAGACATGCTAGAGTACTGTAACATTACTGATCTACTGAATCATTGTAGTTGTTGGGGGTTATCTTTACAGTAAATATAATGGTGGTGGATAAGCCTTCAATGCAAGCTGCAGGGGTTGCCTTTCAACAAGATGATCCTGACATTTTAAAGGTTAAAAAGGTGGACTTTGTGGCCTTTATCGCAATGGTGATTAACGGCATAGCCAAGGTGGAGAAAAGATCTAGGAAGATAGAAATCATTGTGGTTGCGGCAGAACGGTTCCTGGGGCTGAAAGATTTATTGGCAAAAGAGTTACATGGAATATTGTCAAAAGCCGTACCACCATCTCAGGTCCTAGAGACTGAGAAGGGAGATATGGAGATTTAAAGGAAGGAAGAAATGGGACTTTTGTTTGTTTTGGCAATGTACTATTTTTATTAGGGTGGAGTAAGTTAGTATCACTATTAAGTATGGATGTATTTTTTATTTAATTTATTTTGTGGTTTCAAACCGTCCAGTTGGTGGCGGCAATACAACTTTTGGATGTAGTCTGCCATAAAACCCACAGAAGAAGAAGAAGATGGCGCTGTTGCATTGTGGTAGTTGGGGAACAGAAACTTCCGGGGGGTCGCGCAACATTCTTCAGAACAAAGAAAACGACAGGACTGTGCTTTCCGTTTCTCTTTATTACTACAGGTATATAATAGCACTTTTAAACTGTCTAATATCTAAATAACGTCATAACATGTTAGATAACAAATCAGTCAAGGTATAATCACGTTTGGCAAAGGTTTTGTGTAATTTTTGTGTCAATCCGAGTGATTGAAGAACGTGATAAAATATATTTTACAATCACACGGCGTGGGGTCCATTACATGTTTTCATTTGTGAGGCTTTCCAGGTTCGTATATAGGTCAGTGCGTTTCGCCTGGGCATGTTCAGTACAAAAACGTTTAGGAAAGTTGCAGATAGAAATACCCTGAATAGAAGTGACATGATTCAATAGAATCAGAGGCATGTTTGTTCTACATAATACATTTGTATCTGATCGTCGCCAACGTCTCCGTCCTCCTGCTGGACGCAGCCCTGGTACCCGCTTGTCCCTATGTATGTGAAGCTAGTCATAATAATGATTAGCCACAATAGTGGAATTTGCGGTTTGCCCTCAAAATAAAAGGCCTTCATTGAAAGTGATGCAAACTGATATAAAATATTGGAATCATGTCAAATGTTGTTACTTAATTTAAAATGAATTACAAAAACTAATTATTTTGAAAATAAACAGAAAGAAACGGTTGAAATCCCACTGTGGAGGTATTAGACCACATAATTGCATTGGGGGCATTCTTATATGCACTTATGAAACGGGTTGGATTGTGCTCCCATGGAACGGGTGACACCCACAGAAAACAATTCTCAAGCGTTTATACAAATATTAGCATGTTAGTTGTTATTGCAGGACTTTGACTGTGAAAAATCACCTTCCCAGTCAGTCTATTGCAGGGGTACTCCAGTACTATTTGAGAAGGTCCGATCACACAAATTTCCTAGGTGGCAAAGGTCCGGATGGATATTGCCATTTATTGGCGTAGTAACAAACCCCCAACTTGTGACCCCAAACTGTTCACAACCCTCTTGTTGGCGGAGAGAACATTTAGCAGTTTTAAAGCTAATATCCCGTAATTCTACACATTTGACGACAGGGCTGAAATTTTTAGTTGTTGCTCTTTTTAACCAATTCTACATGTTTCCATGTATTATGTGTGTTTATATGATACCAGGGGTTGAAGCCCAACCAAAACAGTATTATTATATACTTTTTTTGTGACCCGTGGTCCATATCGACCCCGTTCTTGGTCCTTACTGCGTTACGCCAGTTGAGTATGCTGTTTCTTTAGTTTGTATTGGACATTCATATTGCACTGTACAGCCCTACCTATGTATTGTTCAGCCTACTCAGTGACACCCACAGAACACAACTATGTAGAGTTTACACAAATATTAGCGTCTTCACTCTATTGTAGGACTCTGAAACCACTGTTGTCCTGGAGTTTAACCCTGTCAGCTAAATTGTCATGATAATCAGTGGTTTCAAGTTTGTCTCTGTACATTTTTGACGAGATGATCATAACAAAAAATTAAATACTTCTACATTTCCCGCTGTGCAAATGCATTGTTTCTCATTGCAAATAGGCTCAGGATAACTCCTGATAAAGTTGGGTAGCTGATAGGCCTTTTCAGAGCTTAAATAGACAAAATGATTAGTCACAGGGCTCCCGAGTGGCGCAGCGGTCTAAGACACTGCATCTGTCACTACAGACCCTGGTTGGATTCCAGGCTGTATCACAATCCGGCCGTGATTGGGAGACGCATAGGGCGGTGCAAAATTTGCCCAGCGTCGGCCGGGGTAAGCATAATTGTAAATAAGAATTTGTTCTTAACTGACTTGGCCCAACCATTGGGTCAAACATTAGACCAGACCAAATCTGAACCAATCACTCAGACATTAGGCAGGTTTCCATTGACCCAGCTGCATTCGACAAAAGCAATGTTGCTAAAATAATCTTTGCGATGTGTGCAATGGAGACGGCAGATATAGGAGAAATGTTCTAAAGCTCGAAAACATTTTTAATCGTTGGACGGGTGGATTTTTCTTTTGTCAAAGTTTCTTTATTCTGACAAGTGAGGATTGAAACAGTGTTTTTTAAATAAATGATTGCCAAATCATTTTGACGGTACAGGCTGAGTCATTACGTCCAGCAGTTTTTATCGACACAGGATAGTTACATGGAAACACACCCTAGATGGCAATTGTCGTATCTATTTTCTATGCAAACTTTTTATAAATGTCGAAAAACAAAGCACTGGACAAGTTATTGGAAACATAGCTACTGTTTCACAAGATTGGAAAGTACAGTACAGCAGAGTACAGGAAAGAGAAGTTTAGTTCAGTACAGTACAACAGTACAGAGTATAGTACAGTATAACGTACTGTATTGTATTCTACTTTAATGTACTATGTTCGGGCTGGGCTATATGGACTAAATCATACAGCTGTATCTTGAGTTTTTTCAAACGTATGGGTGATTCAAGATTTCTTAATTTTGTTTTTCTCTAAGTAAGTGTTGTACAATTAAAGGTCAAATACACTGCATTTCAAACAGTCAGCTATAATCTAATGAATTCAGGGCTTGTGAAGTTATACCTATGAATAAATACAATTGTTTTTTGATTGAAATAATACAGTGAAGACAACGTTATTCAGGAAAATATGACATAGTGCTGCCTAAAACAAACTGCAACCTTGTACTAAATGGTTTTTCAGTCATTTATGTGAATTTCTGAAATCTACTATAGGTTAAGTGCACTTACGTTGTTTAATTTAAAGTGTGCAATTTGTGTCTAATGTGAAATTAATAAATGGTTTGTTGTCAATGCTTAGCTATCTGATCAAATATATTTTTAGAGAAAGTGCCAGAACTGTCAAGACAATAACTTTTTGTGTCTGTTTCTCATTGTTACTACAGGACGACTAGAATTAAATCTGAGGCCGGTAACATCAACAGTGAGGACAAACCCAGCGAGCCTCTCTCCTTCCACATTGAGTCCAAACCTACAGTCAGTGTGTCCTGATTGTGACAGTGGAGCCCAGTTTGCTAAGCAGGATCCAGAGATGGCATCAGTAAAGCTGGAAGACTGCAGTCAAACACTGGAGCTGAATGTCAACATTAAAGATGAAGAAGAGGAGGAGAAGATTGGGAAATCTGTTTCTCATGGTAAGAGCAGGTTCTATCTAACTAAGTTTGTGTTGTTCGTTCCAACTTCCCACTGTGCATGAAAAGTTGCAGTAGAACTGTTTCTTGATGAACTGTTTCAATAAGATGGTATGTTATTCCATGCTACTCAGACTTGCATGGTTTGATACCAATTTTGTCAGCATTTGTTTTATTCACTGGGCTATCTGGAGTGATCAGAGTGTAGACTAAAGAAGTGAAGTAGACAAACTGCCAGTGTTTTAAAGTTCTAGGAAATGAGTCTGTGTAGTGTCTAACCCCTGTTATAGTGAGTGGAGGATGTAGCTCAGTTGGTAGAGCATGCTGCTTGCAACGCCAGGGTTGTGGGTTCGTTTCCCACGGGGGGCCAGTATGAAAATGTATGCACTCACTAACTGTAAGTCGCTCTGGATAAGAGTGTCTGCTAAATGACTAAAATGTAAATATATAATTATCATGACTGATGAGCATACACTCAATTAGTATTTGGTAGCATTGCCTTTAAATTGTTTAACTTGGATCAAACATTTCGGATAGCCTTCCACAAGCTTCCCACAATAAGTTGGGTGAATTTTGGCCCATTCCTACATTTACATTTATGTAATTTAGCAGACGCTCTTATCCAGAGCGACTTACAAATTGGTGCATTCATCCTATAGCCAGTGGGATAACCACTTTACAATTGTTTTTTTTTTTTGGGGGGGGGGTAGAAGGATTACTTTATCCTATCCCAGGTATTCCTTAAAGAGGTGGGGTTTCAAATATCTCCGGAAGGTGGTGAGTGACTCCGCTGTCCTGGCGTCGTGAGGGAGCTTGTTCCACCATTGGGGTGCCAGAGCAGCGAACAGTTTTGACTGGGCTGAGCGGGAACTATGCTTCCGCAGAGGAAGGGAGCCAGCAGGCCAGAGGTGGATGAACGCAATGCCCTCGTTTGGGTGTAGGGACTGATCAGAGCCTGAAGGTACGGAGGTGCCGTTCCCCTCACAGCTCCATAGGCAAGCACCATGGTCTTGTAACAGATGCGAGCTTCAACTGGAAGCCAGTGGAGTGTGCAGAGGAGCGGGGGTGACGTGAGAGAACTTGGGAAGGTTGAACACCAGACGGGCTGCGGCATTCTGGATGAGTTGTAGGGGTTTAATGGCACAGGCAGGGAGCCCAGCCAACAGCGAGTTGCAGTAATCCAGACGGGAGATGACAAGTGCCTGGATTAGGACCTGTGCCGCTTCCTGTGTAAGGCAGGGTCGTACTCTCCGAATGTTGTAGAGCATGAACCTGCAGGATCGGGTCACCGCCTTGATGTTAGCGGAGAACGACAGGGTGTTGTCCAGGGTCACGCCAAGGCTCTTCGCACTCTGGGAGGAGGACACAACGGAGTTGTCAACCGTGATGGCGAGATCATGGAACGGGCAGTCCTTCCCCGGGAGGAAGAGCAGCTCCGTCTTGCCAGGGTTCAGCTTGAGGTGGTGATCCGTCATCCATACTGACATGTCTGCCAGACATGCAGAGATGCAATTCGCCACCTGGTTATCAGAAGGGGGAAAGGAGAAGATTAGTTGTGTATCGTCAGCGTAGCAATGATAGGAGAGGCCATGTGAGGATATGACAGAGCCAAGTGACTTGGTGTATAGGGAGAATAGGAGAGGGCCTAGAACTGAGCCCTGGGGGACACCAGTGGTGAGAGCACGTGGTGCGGAGACAGCTTCTCGCCACGCCACTTGGTAGGAGCGACCGGTCAGGTAGGACGCAATCCAGGAGTGAGCCGCGCCGGAGATGCCCAGCTCGGAGAGGGTGGAGAGGAGGATCTGATTCACAGTATCAAAGGCAGCAGACAGGTATAGAAGGACAAGAGCAGAGGAGAGAGAGTTAGCTTTAGCAGTGCGGAGAGCCTCCGTGACACAGAAGAGCAGTCTCAGTTGAATGACCAGTCCTGAAACCTGACTGGTTTGGATCAAGAAGGTCATTCTGAGAGAGATAGCAAGAGAGTTGGCTAAAGACGGCACACTCAATAGTTTTGGAAAGAAAAGAAAGAAGGGATACTGGTCTGTAGTTGTTGACATCAGTGGGATCGAGTGTTGGTTTTTTGAGAAGGGGTGCAACTCTCGCTCTCTTGAAGACGGAAGGGACATAGCCAGCGGTCAAGGATGAGTTGATCAGCGAGGTGAGGTAGGGGAGAAGGTCACCAGAGATGGTCTGGAGAAGAGAGGAGGGGATGGGGTCAAGCGGGCAGGTTGTTGGGCG
Organism: Coregonus clupeaformis; assembly: GCF_020615455.1. Taxonomy (NCBI): domain Eukaryota; kingdom Metazoa; phylum Chordata; class Actinopteri; order Salmoniformes; family Salmonidae; genus Coregonus; species Coregonus clupeaformis. The sequence goes on along the minus strand of NW_025535155.1, from coordinate 100,834 downwards.
GCCTGCAGTCACAAGTCGCAAGATTTTATCTGGAGAGAGAGGGGAGAAAGAAGTCAAAGCATAGTGTAGGGCAGTGTGAGCAGGACCAGCAGTGTCATTAGACTTAACAACGAGGATCGGATGTCGTCAACCTTCTTTTCAAAGTTGTTGACGAAGTCATCCACAGAGAGGGGGGGGGGATTCAGCAGGGAGGAGAATGTGGCAAAGAGCTTCCTAGGGTTAGAGGCAGATGCTTGGAATTTAGAGTGGTAGAAAGTGGCCTTGGCAGCAGAAACAGATGAAGAAAATGTAGAGAGGAGGGAGTGAAAAGATGCCAGGTCGGCAGGGAGTTTAGTTTTCTTCCATTTCCGCTCAGCTGCCCGGAGCTCTGTTCTGTGAGCTCGCAATGAGTCATCAAGCCACGGAGCTGGAGGGGAGGACCGAGCCGGCCGGGAGGGTAGGGGACACAGAGAGTCAAAGGATGCAGAAAGGGAGGAGAGGAGGGTTGAGGAGGCAGAATCAGGAGATTGGAGGGAGAAGGATTGAGCAGAGGGAAGAGATGATAGGATGGAAGAGGAGAGAGTAGTGGGAGAGAGAGAGCGAAGGTTGCGGCGGCGCATTACCATCGGTGTAGGGGCAGAGTGAGTAGTGTTGGAGGAGAGCGAGAGAGAAAAGGATACAAAGTAGTGGTCGGAGACATGGAGGGGAGTTTCAGTGAGATTAGTGGAAGAGCAGCATCTAGTAAAGATGAGGTCAAGCGTATTGCCTGCCTTGTGAGTAGGGGGGGACGGTGAGAGGGTGAGGTCAAAAGAGGAGAGGAGTGGAAAGAAGGAGGCAGAGAGAAATGAGTCAAATGTAGACGTAGGGAGGTTGAAATCCCCCAAAACTGTGAGGGGTGAGCCATCCTCAGGAAAGGAACTTATCAAGGCGTCAAGCTCATTGATGAACTCTCCAAGGGAACCTGGAGGGCGATAGATGACAAGGATATTAAGCTAAAATGGGCTAGTGACTGTGACAGCATGGAATTCAAATGAGGAGATAGACAGATGGGTTAGGGGAAAAATTGAGAATGACCACTTAGGAGAGATGAGGATTCCTGTGCCACCACCCCTCTGACCAGATGCTCTCGGGGTATGCGAGAACACATGGTCAGACGAGGAGAGAGCAGTAGGAGTAGCAGTGTTTTCAGTGGTAATCCATGTTTCCGTCAGCGCCAGGAAGTCGAGGTGAGTTAGCATAGGCTATGAAGTCAGCTTTGTTGGCAGCAGAACGGCAGTTCCAGAGGCTGCCTGAGACCTGAACTCCAGGTGTGGGGTGCGTGCAGGGACCACCAGGTTAGAGAGGCAGCACCAGCGGGTGAGGCGTTTGTGTGGCCTGTGCGGAGAGGAGAGAACAGGGATAGGCAGAGGCATTGTTGACAGGCTGTAGCAAATGGCTACAATAATGCAGAGGAGATCGGAATGAAATGAACTAAACATCAGGGAAAGGATAGAGTAGGGCCTCCCTCACCAAAACTTCCACCTCAGAAACTATAATTGTTTCACTGAAACACCCGAATAAAACAATCTCCCAACTTCCACTTTAGAAATTAGAATTGTTGTGAACTACAGCAGTTTAATGTTTCAAGGAATAGACTCAACTTACTTTGTTCAGCTAGCTAAATATGACACCATAGCTAACTAGCATGCTAGCATCCAATAACACACAGTTTAGCACCAATACTTGGTTACAACAAACTACCAGTAGTGTGTTAACACACTAAACAGATAATTCGTGTGTTAACGAATTACGTTGGCTAGCTAGCACAAATATATTGTATTTAGCAGCTACAGTACAGTTAGCTGGTCGTGTTGGCTAGCTAGCAATGGCTACTGTGTTGACTTTGTTTGGAAAACGGCTAGCTAGCTAGCTTCGTGCTACCTACAATAACTACCCACAATAGCTACCCACAACAGCCCACGATGCCTGACTATGACGCCATAGCTAACTAGCATGCTAGCATCCAATAACACACAGTTTAGCACCAATACTTGGTTACAACAGACTACCAATAGTGTGTTAACACACTAAACAGATAATTCGTGTCCGTGTCTAGTTCCTTTCATAACGCAGCGAAAATTAAACGTTGGCTAGCTAGCACAAATATATTGTAATTAGCTGCTACAGTACAGTTAGCTGGTCGTGTTGGCTGGCTAGCAATGGCTACTGTGTTGACTTTGTTTGAAAAACGGCTAGCTAGCTAGCTTCGTGCTACACCCGGGAGCGCCGAATACCATGCTAACATACAATAACTACCCACAACAGCCCACGATGCCTAACTATGACGCTATAGCCAACTAGCATGCTAGCATCCAATAACACACAGTTTAGTACCAATACTTGGTAACAACAAACTACCAATAGTGTGTTAACACACTAAACAGATAATTCGTGTCCGTGTCTAGTTCCTATCATAACGCAGCAATAATTAAACGTTGGCTAGCTAGCACAAATATATTGTATTTAGCTGCTACAGTACAGTTAGCTAGTCGTGTTGGCTAGCTAGCAATGGCTACTGTGTTGACTTTGTTTGAAAAACGGCTAGCTAGCTAGCTAGCTTCGTGCTACTCCCGGCACAGCCGAATACAATGCTAACCTACAATAACTACCCACAACAGCCCGCGATGCCTACCTACAATACCTAACTACGATCTAAATACATAATTAAGCCTTACTCGACAAAGCCCAAGCTATGTACAAAGCCAAACTTACCCGACGCCAGCTGATATTTGTCTTCTGCAATCAGTAGGTGTAATTAAGTACAGTAGCTACTAACTACCTAACGTTGATGCCTCAGATAATGAGGTTAGAAAAACGGCTGAAATGGTAGGTAGCTAGCTGGCTTAATTACAGGTACTCTTAAGCGTGAAATAACATTGGAAACAGCTATCCACCGTTGCTAAACGTTACCAGTAGCTACCCGCTAGCTAGCTAGCCTCGTGCTCCGCCGTATACAATAGTTACCTACAATAGTTACCTACAGAAACCTACAATAACTACCTAAATAACTACCTAAATAAACTAACCTACACTACCTAACTACAACTACCTACCTACAATCAAATACATGGTTTAAGCTTTACTCAACGCCATAAAAGAAGCCAAGCTTACCTCCTGCTAGAGAAAACACAACCTCTCCCAACGAGACAGCACTAGTAGCCTCCATCGTGTTCGCGGTGGCCGATGTTGTTGAAGCTGCAGTAGGAGTTGTGCTCGCTGCGCAGCACGGGCAGGCTGTCGAAGGTCACACTCTTGGAGGGGCTGGGCGCAGGGTTGCAGGGGGACGTGGCGGACTGCCTGGCGCTGATCCTGGCCACCATGATGCCCGTGTCCCCCTGCAACCCTGCGCCCAGCCTGTCCTTCAGTGCCATTAACCACTACACCACCAGCCCCTCCAAGAGTGTGACCTTCGACAGCCTGCCCGTGCTGCGCAGCGAGCACAACTCCTACTGCAGCTTCAACAACATCGGCCACCGCGAACAGAAAGTTGCTCTTTGGCTTCCCCATGCATCCCCTAGATATGTTCCCTATCTCAATTGCATACTCCTCGTGTCCTCTCTTCTCAAAATCCATTGGATGAGAAAGCCAGAGGTCCCGCCCTTCTGAACTTCTCATCCAATGGGTTTTGAGAAGGAGGCGAGGAGATTGAGAGTCTCCCATAGTCTTGGGCCAATACAAAGGACTCAACGGACCAAATAACCAATCAGGGATGTCTGGGTGTGGCCTAGTTCCATAGAGGTCCATCCATAACGTAGTCTAAGATAATAGAGGTAATGTCCATCCATAACGTAATCTAAGATAATAGAGGTAATGTCCATCCATAACGTAGTCTAAGATAATAGAGGTAATGTCCATCCATAACGTAATCTAAAATAATAGAGGTAATGTCCATCCATAACGTAGTCTAAGATAATAGAGGTAATGTCCATCCATAACGTAGTCTAAGATAATAGAGGTAATGTCCATCCATAAATCCTGCAGGACCTTTAATCCTGAACCACTGCTTTAATTGACTAGCTTGAGTAAATGGTTCTAAGTTTTATATCAGTGCAGCCCCTTTAACAAACTAACTCTGTATGGTCTTTTAACATTGCAGATGAGCAGACATGAGTTTAGTGCCAATTGCATGGATATTGTAGCATGGGTGATGGAGTCTACATCCACTGTGGTTGTTCCCGCCCTTGACCTCACCATGCAGATAGAGCTCTCTGATTCGCCAAGCTCTTCAGGATCAGGAAGTAATGAGGCAGGAGAGGTGACCTCTCTTGGCCGCAGCGTCAGATTCAGCTGTAGTGGAGGAGCCAGCAGGTGCACCAGCGCCAGAACTGCCTACAGCACACACATTCCCACGCCTTTCCCCTCCTCTCACAGGTACCTAGCCCTATCCCCTCCACTCACAGGTACCTAGCCCTATCCATGCCTCTAACAGGTACCTAGCCCTATCCATGCCTCTCACAGGTACCTAGCCCTATCCCCTCCTCTCAAAGGTACCTAGCCCTATCCTCTCCTCTCACAGGTACCTAGCCCTATCCCCTCCTCTCAAAGGTACCTAGCCCTATCCTCTCCTCTCACAGATACCTACCCCTATCCCCTCCTCTCACAGGTACCTACCCCTATCCACGCCTCTCAAAGGTACCTAGCCCTATCCCCTCCTCTCACAGGTACCTACCCCTATCCACGCCTCTCAAAGGTACCTAGCCCTATCCCCTCCTTTCACAGGTACCTAGCCCTATCCCCTCCTCTCACAGGTACCTACCCCTATCCACGCCTCTCACAGGTACCTAGCCCTTCCCCTCCTCTCACAGGTACCTAGCCCTATCCCCTCCTCTCACAGGTACCTAGCCCTATCCCCTCCTCTCACAGGTACCTAGCCCTATCCCCTCCTCTCACAGGTACCTACCCCTATCCACGCCTCTCACAGGTACCTAGCCCTATCCCCTCCTCTCACAGGTACCTACCCCTATCCACGCCTCTCACAGGTACCTAGCCCTATCCCTTCCTCTCACAGGTACCTAGCCCTATCCCCTCCTCTCACAGGTACCTAGCCCTATCCCCTCCTCTCACAGGTACCTAGCCCTATCCACACCCCTCACAGGTACCTAGCCCTATCCCCGCCTCTCACAGGTACCTAGCCCTATCCATGCCTCTAACAGGTACCTAGCCCTATCACCTCCTCTCACAGGTACCTAGCCCTATCCACGCCTCTCACAGGTACCTAGCCTTATCCATGCCTCTCACAGGTACCTAGCCCTATCCATGCCTCTAACAGGTACCTAGCCCTATCCATGCCTCTCACAGGTACCTAGCCCTATCCCCTCCTCTCAAAGGTACCTAGCCCTATCCTCTCCTCTCACAGGTACCTAGCCCTATCCCCTCCTCTCAAAGGTACCTAGCCCTATCCTCTCCTCTCACAGGTACCTACCCCTATCCCCTCCTCTCACAGGTACCTACCCCTATCCACGCCTCTCAAAAGTACCTAGCCCTATCCCCTCCTCTCACAGGTACCTACCCCTATCCACGCCTCTCAAAGGTACCTAGCCCTATCCCCTCCTTTCACAGGTACCTAGCCCTATCCCCTCCTCTCACAGGTACCTACCCCTATCCACGCCTCTCACAGGTACCTAGCCCTATCCCCTCCTCTCACAGGTACCTATCCCTATCCCCTCCTCTCACAGGTACCTAGCCCTATCCCCTCCTCTCACAGGTATCTAGCCCTATCTCCTCCTCTCACAGATACCTAGCTCTATCCCCCTCCTCTTTTTGCAGGTATTTCCTGTTATAGGTACAAATATCCATTCCAGATCCACTTAGTGAGAAATACTACTTAGATACTACACAACCACTCTAAAACGTTTACTCTGAATGTTAATGTTTGGTCTGAGTGTGGTTTGAGATGGTTCACAATGCTTCCTTTGAATAACAATAACACGGTTGAGTTTGTGTCCCAAATTCTTGGATCATATTTTTTATTTTGTTACCATATACTATTCATTTCTGTTGTGCATTCTGCTGGTCCATGACCTCTTTGCTAAGTGAGAACGAAGAGCGATATGTCTCCTCACCTGAGGGTGGCGATAGAGAGATGAGACACAGACCACACTCAGCACCACTGAGATCTGTGTTTGGCATCTCTGAGGACTCTGTCTTCGACATGGTCCAGAGCGGCCAGTCGCAGGGTGACATCGTACCGCTGCCCAAACGGAGTAGACAGGAGAAATACAGACCTAGCAAAATGTCAACGGACGGCAAGTTTATGATGGGTATTGTCGAGTTGGTTATAAACCTTCTCAACTCCAGATTGGCTGAGCTAATGCGAAGTGTCAGTCAGGGAACTCTAGTTCTGCTGACTGGAAGTATCTCAGCAAGTCAACAGTTTGCCCAAGAGATGCTAAGCATGGCGACTTCTAAGATGTATTCCCATGCCATAGAGCATATTGCGCTCGGCCACAAGTCTCCCCTTGAGTTAGAGAGGGAGCTTGAGGCCATCTTGGGTCCTCTGGCTGGACAGGTCATAGTCATCATCATAGATAGCATCATCAAGGCTAAAGCCAACGGAGGAAATGAGGGGAGAGCGTCCAGCCCCTTGACCTATTTTCTAACTGCCATTTCGGCAGAAATACAAAGTCTAGTGGTTCACAGATCGGCTAGCAGACCATCCACCAGACTGTCCAACAACGGCCCACTGCTGAACATTTCCAAGTCAAAGGTCTTAAGATCAGTTCTGCTCAAAATGGCAGAGCTCTTTGGCCAAGGTCCAAGTGAAACCTGTCTAGTTCCACTAGTCCAGAGTCAGTCCAACAACTCCATTTGCGACTGAACTGTGAATGCAGGCACCATTCATCCAAGTACATTTCTGTCCGACAACAGAGTGACAGAAGTGTCATCCGATGTTGTGGATCTTGTACTTGAGGTTTTTTGGATAACAGGATTTTTGGATAACAGGAACCCGTCAAGGCCACAGAGTGCCTGCTCCCACAACTCAGCTAGTGGAGCAATAGATATGAGAGCTCTTGCTGAGGACTTGGTCAGACAGGTGTCTGTCAAACTCAGCCCATTTGTCTCTGAGAGTCAACTCTCCACCATGTCCATGACAGATCTGTCATCATCTTTTTCTGACTCCACCTTGAAGCAGTTGTGTTCTCGCTCTGTTGTTGCTCTGGCAACTGCCTGTCAAGCAATCAAAACAGAGCTCGAGAACCAGAGACCTACCAACCTGGCAGCCAGAGACCTACTATCGTCTCTGGTAGAGACCATTGAGGACATGGATATCTCTGACATCCTCCAGGGCCCGTCGGCCATTTTGGAGGAGGCTGCTGTGATAAAGCACCCAGAGATGTCCACCTCGACAATATACAGATCTCTGCTTCTCGACTCATCTCTCGCCTCCTCTAAGATGGTCACTGAGAGCATTATCTTCAACAACCCATGCCCATCAGAGGAGAATGTGAGTATTCAGAAGGAGCTCCCTGCTGATAAAGTTGACATCCTCCATGGTCAACCAGTGGAGGAGTATATTGTCAAAGCTGAGCAATGCATCATTCAGGTCATTCAGGATGCAGCTGTGACTTATACTGCTGCGCTGGATAGAACCGACTCTTGTGGGAAACTGTCGGAAATCCTATCTGTCCATGTTTCCTCAGAGAATATTGAGGAGGCATCCTCTGATCTCTTTGGTGGAATTATTTCCGACCTGCATGAGGTATCTGAGGTCAATAAGGCCTCCGTGCGTACCAAATCAGGTCGCAAAATGTTTTGGGTGGAAGTGAGTTCAGATTCCCAGATGATTTATACCAAAACCCTGGACAAACTAAGGAAGCTGTTCACCTCCCACCATCTCACTGAGGGAAAAAATACTCCTGTGCAAATCGAGCTCTCTGCAACTGGACTACTTGTAACTGAGGCCACTGTGGAGGAATCTCCTGTACAGAAGACAGACAGTAAGACCCCTTCTAAGTTCTCAGCCTCAGCCCACCAGCTCACCCTCGACACCTGCACTAAAGGGGTAATCAAACAGGTGATCTCGGTGCTGAGGGTGGACACTTCAAAGGAAGACTGCTCCGCTTCCGTTGGGGAGAGCACGTCAAATTCATCCTTCGACTTCAACCAGAAGTTGGACTCGATAATTTCGAAATTGGAGGACCTCACCATTTCGAGTGACGTGACTTCAGCCGAGATTGCCACACTCACGCGATCTCTTTGTGCAGCCAGCAGAACCTCTAACATTTCCATCCAGAGCTTTCACAGTGCTGAGTTCCGAGCTAAGGCCAAACACATTGTGAGTGAGACCATTCTCAGAGCTGCTAGCAAAGCCAGCCATTCTTTGCTACAGAGCATGCCTAGCACCACCTTCTCACACCATGCGGTTTCTACAGCCGAAGATATAGTAAATATTATCATGCAAGACCTTGAAAGTGTATCCCAGTACACTGTGGATGACGCAGACTCCTTCCCACTAGAAGAGAAAAAGCTGGAGTCCCAGCTCAAACCCAGAGTTGTCTTTGACAACTTATTGGATGCTGCTCAAACCATGTACCACAGAGTAAAGGATAGACTGAACATCTTTTTCTCTTTTCCACCAGTGTCAGTCACCACAGCCAAATATGTGCTGGACTCCACCCATGTGGAGACACTCAGACGTTCTAAGTCCGCTGACACTGCTCTTGTTGAGGACAGGAGCCGCCCTCCGTCTGTGAGAAGTGAGAAGCCTTTGTCAAAAGTCTGTTTGGCTAAAAGGTCTAAAGCCCTTGTGTCTTCGAGTGGCTCTTCAACAGACCACCATGTAATTGACACATGCAGTGAGGATTTCACTCTGCCCACCAGGAGTATGTCAGTTGTGAGCAACAACAGTTTGAAGAGAGCCTCTCCTCTCCACGGCAGTGGAATGAGTGAAAGTTGCAAACCTCTTGTGGCTCTAAAAGACGTAACAGTGGCAGTCAGCCAAGAAGGCTTTAGCAAAACTGCAAAGAAGACGCTCAGCTTGATCCTAAATGTGATCAAGTGTAGAGTGGCCAACTCTGAGAGTTCATCTGTTGGGCAGATTGCAAGTGAGGAGTGTCTGATAGCCACTAACATGTTAGACTCTGTACTGGAGAGCCTTGACCAGTTGCCTGACATGAGCGCTGCCGATGAGATCACAAGGATAGAATCCCATACCTCTATCGCAATGGATGAGACAGGTTCACGGTCAACGCTTGTGAGCCAACAAGAAATAAACATATCTGACACCAATATCATAGTGAAAACTATAATGGACACAATGAAGACGGACGACCCAGAGATGACTTCAGCAGAAGAAAATCTGGATAGGCTCCTGTCAGTTGAAGCCCTTCAAGGTGCATCTGGCAACCTGATCGCAAAGGTCCATGGTCTCATTCAGGAGATAACCATAAACCGCCAGCTTCAATCCATGGTTGGCCACAGAAGCCTCTCTCAACCAGCGCTGCCTAAACCAGCCCTGAGGAAGCTGTCAAAGGACGATGCCTCAGAGCTCATTTACAACTTTGCCCAGACTTCTGTTAGGAGACTCCTGGGGCAGTGTATGGGAAGGCCTATGCCACCATCGGCTGAAATGGTTTTGGATCAGGTCATCAAGTTGATGACAGACGTGGTGATGGACAGCCTGACTTATGTGTCCAAGTCTACAATGGAGGATGGTAAGTGAAAGTACCTCTTTTCATCTGCATAGGACTTAATTGTAACATGCTCAATACAAGTCCATGGAGAATAAGAGCACTTCCTCCCAGCTGCCCACTGCACTGAGGCTAGGAAACACTATCACCACCGATAAATCTACAATAATCGAGAATTTCAACAAGCATTTTGCTACAGCTGGCCATGCTTTCCATCTGGCTACCACTACCCCGGCCACCAACTCTGACCCTCTGCTGCAACTTGCCCATGCCCCCCCCTCCGCTTCTCCTTCACACAAATTCAGACAGCTGATGTTTTGAAAGCGCTGCAAAATCTGGACCCCTACAAATCAGCTGGGCTAGACAATCTGGACCCTTTCTTTCTAAAACTAGCCGCCGAAATTGTCGCAACCCCTATTACTAGTCTGTTCAACCTCTCTTTCATAACGTCTGAGATCCCCAGAGATTGAAAGCTGCCGCGGCCATCCCCCTCTTCAAAGGGGGTGACACTCTAGATCCAAACTGCTACAGACCTATATCCATCCTGCCCTGCCTTTCGAAAGTATTTGAAAGCCAAGTTAACAAACAGATCACCGACCATTTCGAATACCACCGTACCTTCTCCGCTATGCAATCCGGTTTCCGAGCTGGTCATGGGTGCACTTCAGCCACGCTCAAGGTCCTAAACTATATTATAACCGCGATTGATAATAGACAGTACTGTGCAGCCGTCTTCATCGACCTGGCCAAGGCTTTCGACTCTGTCAACCACCGCATTCTTATTGGCAGACTAAATAGCCTTGGTTTCTCAAATGACTGCCTCGCCTGGTTCACCAACTACTTCTCAGATAGAGTTCAGTGTGTCAAATCTGAGGGCCTGTTGTCTGGACCTATGGCAGTCTCTATGGGGGTGCCACAGGGTTCAATTCTTGGGCCGACACTTTTCTCCGTGTATATCAATGATGTCGCTCTTGCTGCTGGTGACTCTCAGATCCACCTCTACGCAGACGACACCATTTTGTATACATCTGGCCCTTCATTGGACACTGTGTTAACAAACCTCCAAACGAGCTTCAATGCCATACAACAGTCCTTCAGTAGCCTCCAACTGCTCTTAAACACTAGTAAAACTAAATGCATGCTTTTCAATCGTACGCTGCTGGCACCCGCCCACCCGACTAGAATCACCACTCTCGACGGGTCTGACCTAGAGTATGTGGACAACTACAAATACTTAGGTGTCTGGTTAGACTGTAAACTCAACTTCCAGACTCACATAAAGAATCTCCAATCCAAAGTTAAATCTAGAATCGGCTTCCTATTTCGCAAAAAAGCCTCCTTCACTCATGCTGCCAAACATGCCCTCGTAAAACTGACTATCCTACCGATCCTTGACTTCGCGATGTCATTTACAAAATAGCCTCCAACACTCTACTCAGCAAACTGGATGTAGTCTATCACAGTGCCATCCGTTTTGTCTCCAAAGCCCCATACACTACCCACCACTGTGACCTGTACGCTCTTGTTGGCTGGTCCTCACTACATGTTCGTCGTCAAACCCACTGGCTCCAGGCCATCTATAAATCACTGCTAGGCAAATCCCCGCCTTATCTTAGCTCATTGGTCACCATAGCAGCACCCACCCGTAGTCTGCGCTCCAGCAGGTATATCTCACTGGTCATTCCCAAAGCCAACACCTCCTTTGGCCGCCATTCCTTCCAGTTCTCTGCTGCCAATGACTGGAACGAATTGCAAAAATCTCTGAAGCTGGAGACTCTTATCTCCCTCAATAACTTGAAGCATCAGTTGTCAGAGCACCTTACCGATCACTGCACCTGTACACAGCCCATCTGAAATTAGCCCACCCAACTACCTCATCCCTATATTGTTATTTATTTTTCTCTTTTGCACCCCAGTATCTCTATTTGCACATAATATCTTGCACATCTAGCATTCCAGTGTTAATACTATTGTAATTATTTTGCACTATAGCCTATTTATTGCCTTACCTTCATAACTTGCTACATTTGCACACACTGTATATATATATTTTCTGTTGTATTTTTGACTTTATGTTTTTTACCCCATATGTAACTCTGTGTTGTTTTTATTGCACTGCTTTGCTTTATCTTGGCCAGGTCGCAGTTGTAAATGAGAACCTGTTCTCAACTGGCTTACCTGGTTAAATAAAGGTGAAAAAAAAACAAAAAACATTGCGTTTTATGATGTAAAATTCACTGGTTGTGTCCAAAATGGCACCTTCTTCCATATTTAGTGCACTACTTTTGACCAGACCCTATGGGTCCTGGTCAAAAGTAGTGCACTATAAAGTGAAAAGAATGCCATTTGGGATGCAGTGACTGACTTCAATGGCTGCGTCCTCTTCTCCCAGTTATTGTACACAGGTCGGTCACACTAGCGTGCTCTTCTCACTCAGACACCAGCAATGCCACAAGTGACATCACTCATGGTGTTGTAGCTGACCTTAAGGCTACTGAGGAATTCCCTGCCAGGAGCCTTAGCCCGGCTGATGTAAAGGCTGACGGCATGGCCCGTCTTCCCTCTGCCAGAGGGGAAGAGACTAAGAAGAACAGGAAGTGGCGTTTCCTACCGAAAATGCATACGTTTCCAAAGATCATGATTAAGGTAGGGTGCTCTGTGTTTTGAGATTACATCTACATTTACATTTTAGTCATTTAGCAGACGCTCTTATCCAGAGCGACTTACAGTTAGTGAATACATTTATTAATTTTTTATACTGGCCCCCCGTGGGAAACGAACCCACAACCCTGGCGTTGCAAACGCCATGCTCTATCAACTGAACTACATCCCTGCCGGCCATTCCCTCCCCTACCCTGGACGACGCTGGGCCAATTGTGCGCCGCCCATGAGTCTCCCGGTCGCGGCCGGCTGCGACAGAGCCTGGATTCGAACCAGGATCTCTAGTGGCACAGTTAGCACTGCGATGCAGTGCCTTAGACCACTGCGCCACTCAGGGGACAAGGCAGGGCTGAAATCTGTAAGGCAGGGCTGAAATTTACCCTACAGATTCACTACACCCCTATTGTCTCTCAGCATTAGAACAATACTGTTGTAATTGTCTTTAGGAGGTTGAGTGAGGACGCTGTAATGCAATCCTAATACACATGGGAGAGAGTCAATGGCTATGTCCCTAATGGCACCCTATTCCCTATATAGTGCACTACTTTTTACCAGAGCTCTCTGGGCCCTTGTCAAAAGTAGTGCCTTACGTAGCGAATAGGGTGCCTTTTGGGATGCACACTCGGTATTTTACACAGGCTCAGTTGTCCTGATGTGTTTTGTCAACAGCTGTTCAAGACAAAAGGGGAACCGAAGAGACACCCTGAACAGGATGCGCTGCCTACCAAACGTCTCAGAGAGACTCATATTTCACAGGGTAAGTGATAAGCATCGATAATGTCATATTGATGTATCACCCTATGACAAGCTTGTTAAAACAGTGACAACAGATACAGGCAGACCGACGGACAGACATGCAGACAGACAGGTAGACTGACAGGCAGACGGACGGGCAGACAGACAGACAGACAGGCAGACAGAAAGACAGGCAAACAGGCAGACAGACAGACGGACAGGCAGACGGACAGGCAGACAGACAGACGGACGGACGGACGGACGGGCGGGCAGACAGACAGACAGACAGACAGACAGACAGACAGGCAGGCAGGCAGGCAGATGGATAGACAGGCAGACGGACAGACAGGCAGACAGACGGACAAGCAGACAGACAGGCAGACAGACAGGCAGGCAGACGGACAGACAGGCAGACAGGCAGACGGACAGATGGACAGACACAAACACACACATTCATTTTCTGATTATGAAATGTTCTTATGACAGATGCTGAGTGTGAGGTTCCAGAGGTTCCATCCACTCCCCCTCCCAAGGAGGACCTGACAACCACACCGGCCCCTGCTCCCCAGGAGTCCCAGTCCCGTAAACGCCCACTCATAGTCAGGGTGTTACACGCTCTCTCCAGAGCCATCTCCAAACCATTCAGAGGAGCTTCTGGGAAGAAGAATTAGCCAAATGCCAGATTTTATTAATATGATATTTTAATCAGAGCCTTTATTTAATAAAACATTACTGCATTGATTTCTGTCTATAGTAGTCTTCATGTATGTGCAAGATAACGGTAAAGTACTTCAAACCACATAGTCAAAAGTATTCATAGTGAAGTACCGTTTATGATTATTGATTGTGGAAATACACATAATACAGAAAAGTTGTTGTCACATATAAAGACAGACATAAAGGAGAACTCAGTAGACCAGTCACATTCTCAAGCCATAACTAAATCCATGAATGGATCTCCTATAAGATGACAGGAGAACATTTGTAACACTTTCTATGAAGCCTATATCTATAATGCATACACTCAAGTCATTTACATTTTACATTTTAGTCATTTAGCAGAAGCTCTTATCCAGAGCGACTTACAGTTAGTGAGTGCATACATTTTTGATTTTTTTCATACTGTCATACACTCATAATGACTTAATTGAGTTAAGTGTTAAGTTAAGTGCAGTTATAAACACATAATGAGGGCTTATTATGTATTTCTTGCAATAAAAAAAGAAAAATGCTACTAGTTTATTAAATATTCATGACTGCTATTGCACGGCTCATGTCCACACTTCTGTACAATAGGGGGCAGTAATGCACCATAACGTTGGATGCCAACTGCCTATAAACCCCACTGAAGAAGAAAAAGCTACTCATGTAATGCATGCTGGAAAGCAGACAAAAACTAATGATTTGCAAGAGATCTAAACACGATTTATAAGCTACTGAACAACAAGTCCAAGAAAGCATTGCTAACCGCGTTTGCACTTTGAACAGATTTCTCGACAATAATAATGGAAGATGTGACTGGGGCTCAGCTCATTGCAGAGGCACTAAAAGCTCAGGTGAAGTGTGTGCAATTTATATAAAACAGTGTTATACTGTGTAACCGTGTTGCTAAGAATATATTAGTCGCTGATCATGTCCTTGGCAGTGAGAATGTAGCACTACGAGTTGTGAAAGTGTGCCAAAGGTCATTACATTTACATTACATTTTAGTCATTTAGCAGACGCTCTTATCCAGAGCGACTTACAGGAGCAATTAGGGTTAAGTGCCTTGCTCAAGGGCACATTTACGTCATTTAGCAGACGCTCTCATCCAGAGCGACACACAAATTGGTGCATTCACCCTATAGCCAGTGGGATAACCACTTTACAATTTGGGGGGGTAGAAGGATTACTTTATCCTATCCCAGGTATTCCTTAAAGAGGTGGGGTTTCAAATGTCTCCGGAAGGTGGTGAGTGACTCCGCTGTCCTGGCGTCGTGAGGTAGCTTGTTCCACCATTGGGGTGCCAGAGCAGCGAACAGTTTTGACTGGGCTGAGCGGGAACTATGCTTCCGCAGAGAGGAAGGGAGCCAGCAGGCCAGAGGTGGATGAACGCAATGCCCTCGTTTGGGTGTAGGGACTGATCAGAGCCCGAAGGTACAGAGGTGCCGTTCCCCTCACTGCTCCATAGGCAAGCACCATGGTCTTGTAACGGATGCGAGCTTCAACTGGAAAACAGTGGAGTGTGCGGAGGAGGGGGGTGACGTGAGAGAACTTGGGAAGGTTGAACACCAGACGGGCTGTGGCATTCTGGATGAGTTGTAGGGGTTTAATGGCACAGGCAGGGAGGCCAGCCAACAACGAGTTGCAGTAATCCAGACGGGAGATGACAAGTGCCTGGATTAGGACCTGTGCCGCTTCCTGTGTAAGGCAGGGTCGTACTCTCCGAATGTTGTAGAGCATGAACCTGCAGGAGCGGGTCACCGCCTTGATGTTAGCGGAGAACGACAGGGTGTTGTCCAGGGTCACGCCAAGGCTCTTCGCACTCTGGGAGGAGGACACAACGGAGTTGTCAACCGTGATGGCGAGATCATGGAACGGGCAGTCCTTCCCCGGGAGGAAGAGCAGCTCCGTCTTGCCAGGGTTCAGCTTGAGGTGGTGATCCGTCATCCATACTGATATGTCTGCCAGACATGCAGAGATGCGATTCGCCACCTGGTTATCAGAAGGGGGAAAGGAGAAGATTAGTTGTGTGTCGTCTACATAGCAATGATAGGAGAGGCCATGTGAGGATATGACAGAGCCAAGTGACTTGGTGTATAGGGAGAAAAGGAGAGGGCCTAGAACTGAGCCCTGGGGGACACCAGTGGTGAGAGCACGTGGTGCGGAGACAGCTTCTCGCCACGCCACTTGGTAGGAGCGACCGGTCAGGTAGGACGCAATCCAGGAGTGAGCCGCGCCGGAGATGCCCAGCTCGGAGAGGGTGGAGAGGAGGATCTGATGGTTCACAGTATCAAAGGCAGCAGACAGGTCTAGAAGGACAAGAGCAGAGGAGAGAGAGTTAGCTTTAGCAGTGCGGAGAGCCTCCGTGACACAGAGAAGAGCAGTCTCAGTTGAATGACCAGTCCTGAAACCTGACTGGTTTGGATCAAGAAGGTCATTCTGAGAGAGATAGCAAGAGAGTTGGCTAAAGACGGCACGCTCAATAGTTTTGGAAAGAAAAGAAAGAAGGGATACTGGTCTGTAGTTGTTGACATCAGTGGGATCGAGTGTTGGTTTTTTGAGAAGGGGAGCAACTCTCGCTCTCTTGAAGACGGAAGGGACATGGCCAGCGGTCAAGGATGAGTTGATCAGCGAGGTGAGGTAGGGGAGAAGGTCACCGGAGATGGTCTGGAGAAGAGAGGAGGGGATGGGGTCAAGCGGGCAGGTTGTTGGGCGGCCTGCAGTCACAAGTCGCAGGATTTTATCTGGAGAGAGAGGGGAGAAAGAAGTCAAAGCATAGGGTAGGGCAGCGTGAGTAGGACCAGCAGTGTCATTAGACTTAACAAACGAGGATCGGATGTCGTCAACCTTCTTTTCAAAGTGGTTGACGAAGTCATCCACAGAGAGAGAGGAGGGGGGGGAGAGGGGGGGAGGATTCAGGAGGGAGGAAAATGTGGCAAAGAGCTTCCTAGGGTTAGAGGCAGATGCTTGGAATTTAGAGTGGTAGAAAGTGGCCTTAGCAGCAGAAACAGATGAAGAAAATGTAGAGAGGAGGGAGTGAAAAGATGCCAGGTCGGCAGGGAGTTTAGTTTTCTTCCATTTCCGCTCCGCTGCCCGGAGCTCTGTTCTGTGAGCTCGCAATGAGTCATCGAGCCACGAGCCATTGCACTGGTATAGCTAACTATTAATATTGTTGTAGAAAAACATTTAGATGTTTATGTGGAATAGCATATGTTAACATAGTGAGTTTTTGTCCTGGGTCCGCCTGGGTCCTGCAGTCGGTGAAAAGCAATTGCACTGCCTGCATCTCAGAACTGCGGCCGCCTTGATCTCATGAGGTTATCGTTGCCCGCGTGTGCATGACGTCAGAGAAAGTCGGGATCAAGTCGGACACAAATCTAACCAGCATGCATTGGGCGGTGATCGCCGGTGATCGATTCTGCGCAGACCTGGCTCATCTCAAATGGGCCTCTTGTCTATGATCTGTCGGCATGGTTATACTGGCCTGTGGCCTTCTTGGAGGCCTTGATGATATCGGAGGGGGGCTCCCATTTGAAGCAGGGCTCCAGATTGGCCATCTTTATGGTCATTATTGAGGACAGGGTGCCATCCAATGCTAGGCTGTTTCTTCTCTTGGTTTTGTTCAGTCCCACAACTGAAAACACCCTCTCAGCATCTGCGTTTGCATGGGGCAACACCAGGACAAGCTTGGCGACGGCAGCAAGCCTCTCGAATTCTTTGGCTCCTGTCACCTATGGAAAATGCACCAAAACACAATGGAAAAACATACCTTGATTTTTGATTGATTAATACTGTGAGTATACTGTAGGTTGATCCGTTAACAAAGTTCAGATAAAAACATGCATCATTTGCAACATGCATGACACATATATGCATGCAACAATTTTAAGCAACAGATGTAGCCAAGCCACACCTGCCAAAAGGAAAGACAAAAAAGGGAAAAAAAATTTTACCTTATGCTTCCGGGTTGCCATTTCAGCCCAGAAGCTTTCCATTTCAGTTTCGTCCTGCAGGGATATCATTGGCATGGTCTGATAATTTAGAAACTCCTCACCCAGAAGGTCATGCTCCTCTGGCCAATGGTATGGGAGGAGATGGGGAAACCTATTTATGAAAGTAGAGTTACAAGTTGTTACGTTTTAGGTACATAGTCATCAACCAGCAGCAGTTCATACACATCTTTGAGTAGAAGCCACATAAGAATATCTCATGTGCAGTTTAGGAGTGAACACACCTCATCATAAAACACAGGGTATTTTAGCTAAGATGATAGACAATAATTAGAGAAAAAAAACTAACCTTTCAACAAAGTACAGGACATCTTCGATGACACTTTCAGCCCTCTGCCGTACATCTACAAATTGTGCGTGCTTGATCAGTGGCTCTTCCAGTGGCAGCTTCTTAAGTGCATAGTCCACAGCACTTGTCAGGAAACACAACACAGCTTCATGGAATTAATCCACCTGCTGTGGTGTGATGTCACCCTCGACGAGTAATCTATTAAGTTTAGCCCTGGTTGTGAACCCAATACAGCATATCGGTATAAGGTACAAGGCTAAATATCACATATCACAGTGTTTGATCATAATAATAGTCAAATACTAACCTGGTAAATGGTTTGCCTTTTCTTCAAAGGCAATTTCACAAGGCTCCTCATGGCACTGCAGAGCTGCTGGAACCATAAACTTGGAACATAGCTTGCGTACGAATTTCACCATCTATAACAGACATATACAAAAATAGTAGGTAAACCTGTTTTAGAGGACCCCTGCAGATATCAGCAAGAAACACAGAATGGAAAAAAACAGCAAAATCCAATCCCACCTCATCATGTAACAAAAATATTGATGACCTCTCTCTCTGAAGCAGCAAGTTGAAAGAAGTGAAAGTTGGTACGGTGGCTTGGAAGAACAGCAGGTACACTTCTGTCATGGGGTCAGTGAATGTCTGCACAAGTCTCTTGAACCTGGCCTGATTTTCATCTTGAATCAATCAATTAATAACACAAAACAAGAGGTTGTCATTAATAAAAGTATGTGACTAACAATCCATGTAGTTGCTGCATAATGAAATTGAAAATTGATGACCATACTAGCAGATTTGTAGTAGCTGGCCAGAGGTTCATACAGCCTCAGGATCCTGGTCACACAACATTCAAGGCTTAGCCAACGGACCGAGATACGCAGGAGGACCTCCATGTACTCCGCTTCATGGAGCTCACAAAACTCTGTTTTAGACATTAAATCCATATCATATATTTTCTACAGCTCAGCATTTCAGTATTACACTTAATAGTATCAAACATGCATACCTGACAGGTATCCTTTCCGATTTGTGCTACCCTTGAACCAGTAACCGATGTCCACTACCATATCCTCCAAATCAAAACCGGACACCTGCAATGCATAAATCAATCATAACACATTCAGTCAATGCACGTAATTAGGATACAAATAAAAAGTTACATGTAAAGATAAATCAGGCCTTAACTCACTTTAAAAAATCCCACTCCTGCAGCTTTGGCGGTGTTATGTGCCACATGACAAGGACAACCATGAATATAGGTGTTGGGATGCTTCTGGAGCACCCTAGAGGCAATGGAATTACGTGGTCCAATGTTCACAGCTGCATTGTAAACTGAGAGACCAATGCAGTTCTCCCAAGGGATGCCATGCTCCTCTATGGTGGAGTTGTCACGGTTTCGGCCGAGGCTGCTCCTCCTCCTGGTTCGGGCAGGCTTCGGCGTTCGCCGTCCCCGGAATACTAGCTGCCACCGTTGTATGTTTCGTGTGTTGATTGCTTTGGTCTGTCTGGTACACCTGTTTCTGTTTGTGTCCTAATTACGTGGCCTATAAGTTCCCTGTTTTGTGTTAGGTATATTGTGTGTTGTTGTACGCCTGTCTGTTGGTGTAGGTTATTTGTTTTCTCTTTTGTTAGTGCTGTTCGCACTTTACGCACTGTTTTGCGTAATCGCTCGCCTCCTGTTTACGAGGCCCGTTTATATTGTATTTTGCTCCTGTGACTATTAAAGTCGGATCGACTAGCTTCTGTGTCCTGCGCCTGACTCCAACACCGCATCCACATCAGCCGTTATGACAGAACAACACACCTATATGGAGTCAGCAGGATCAGCGACGACAGCCTGGACACTGGAAGAACGCCTCAGTCAGCAGGACTCCATGATCCGGCAAATGGAGGCCGTTCTAGGCGAGGTGTCCAACACTCTGCACCGGTTGGCTAGTGGAGAGGTGCCCACGTCCACATACACCATCCCATCGCCACCGGTCAATCCTCCTCTCTCAGCGCCGGAACCCAGTGGTATTCGGCTCTCGCTCCCGAGGGCATATGACGGTTCTGCAGATGGGTGTCAGGGGTTCCTCCTGCAGATAGAACTATACCTGGCGACTATACACCCAGCGCCCTCGGGATACGAGAGCGTCTCCGCCCTCATCTCCTGTCTATCCGGGAAGGCGTTGGAATGGGCCAACGCCGAATGGAGGAGAATGGACGCAGCTACCATCACCTACGCTGAGTTCTCCCGCCGCTTCCGGGCAGTCTTCGATCACCCACCTGAAGGGAAGGCGGCGGGGGAGCGTCTGTTCTACCTCCGACAGGAGAAGAGGAGCGCACAGGAGTTCGCACTGGAGTTCCGGACGTTAGCTGCGGATGCGGGATGGAATGAGAGGGCCCTCATCGACCAGTACCGGTGTAGCCTGCGAGAGGACGTTCGTCGGGAGCTGGCCTGCAGGGACACCAACCTATGCTTCGACCAGCTGGTGGACATCTCCATCCGGCTTGACACCCTGCTGGCCACCCGCGGACGTCCCGAGTGGGGGTCGTCCATTCCATCCTCCAGCACCTCCGAGCCAATTCCTATGGAGCTCGGGGGTGCTGGCGCTAGAGAGAGGAGGAGGAGAACCCGAGGAAGGCCACCCCTGCACCAACTGTGGCCGTGGAGGACACACCGCGGCCAGGTGCTGGGGAGGGTTTTCTGAGAGAGGGGACAACAGGTCACGCACTGGGGAGTCATTTCAGGTGAGTAGGCGCCCCACTTACCCAGAGCTCTCTGTTGGTCACATGAGTATTCCTGTGCGTTTTCCACAGGTGGCACCTC
The DNA here is from genome assembly GCF_020615455.1 of Coregonus clupeaformis. Lineage (NCBI taxonomy): Eukaryota > Metazoa > Chordata > Actinopteri > Salmoniformes > Salmonidae > Coregonus > Coregonus clupeaformis. The sequence goes on along the minus strand of NW_025535155.1, from coordinate 79,975 downwards.
ATTCCCAGCATAAGGCGCTAGTAGATTCAGGCGCAGCTGGGAACTTTATTGATCGGGCATTTTGTGCTAGGTTAGGAATTCCCCTTCGGCCGGTAGAAGTTCCATTCCCTGTCCATGCTTTAGACAGCCGGCCGTTGGGGTCGGGTCTGATCAGGGATGTCACAGCACCACTGACTATGACGACGCAGGGGGGTCATGAGGAAATCATACAGTTTTATCTGATTGACTCTCCTGCATACCCAGTGGTGTTAGGGCTTCCCTGGTTAAGCACCCACGATCCTACCATAGCGTGGCAACAGAGGGCTCTTATGGAGTGGTCTGCCCAGTGTGTAGAGAGATGTCTAGGGTGTTTCCATAGGGGCAACCTCGGTAGAGAGTCCGAACCAAGTGCCCGCACTGCGCATTCCCCGAGTATGAGGATTTAGCACTAGCGTTTAGCAAATCGAGGGCAGCTAGACTACCTCCTCATAGACAGGGGGACTGTGCGATAAATCTCCAGACCGGAGCAGCTTTTCCCAGGAGTCATGTATATCCCTTGTCTCAAGAGGAGACTGCGGCTATGGAGATTTACATAGCCGAGTCCTTGGCACAGGGATACATACGGCCCTCTACTTCTCCGGTCTCCTCGAGTTTCTTCTTTGTGAAGAAAAAGGACGGGGGATTGCGCCCGTGTATTGATTACCGTAGTCTCAATCAGATCACAGTAAAATACAGTTACCCACTTCCACTGATTGCGACGATGACGGAGTCATTACGCTGGAGCGGTTCTTCACAAAGTTGGATCTCAGGAGCGCGTACAATTTGGTGCGCATTAGGGAGGGGGGATGAATGGAAAACAGCATTTAGCACCACCTCGGGTCATTACGAGTATCTCGTCATGCCGATACGGGTTAATGAATGCTCCTTCAGTCTTCCAATCCTTTGTTGATGAGATTTTCCGGGACATGCATGGGCAGGGTGTAGTGGTGTACATTGACGACATTCTAGTGTATTCTTCTACACGAGCCGAGCATGTAGCCCAGGTGCGCCGAGTATTGAGACGACTGTTGGAGCATGACTTGTATGTCAAGGCAGAGAAATGCCTGTTCTTCCAGGAGTCCGTCTCCTTTTTGGGTTATCGGTTGTCCGCGTCTGGCGTGGAGATAGAGGTAGATCGGGTATCAGCTGTGCGTAATTGGCAAACTCCAACCACCGTAAAAGAGGTGCAGCGGTTCTTGGGTTTTGCTAATTACTACCGGAGGTTTATCCGGGGTTTTGGACAGGTTGCAGCTCCCATTACGTCCCTGCTAAAGGGGGGTCCGGTGCGCTTGCAGTGGTCAGCTGAGGCGGACAGGGCATTTGTCAAGCTGAAGAACCTGTTCGCCTCGGCCCCGTGCTGGCGCATCCGGATCCCTCTTTGCCTTTCCAAGTAGAGGTGGACGCGTCCCGAGACCGGTATTGGGGCAGTCCTGTCACAACGGTCCGGCACGCCACCTAAGCTCCGCCCCTGTGCGTTCTACTCCAAGAAGCTCTAGCTCGGCGGAGCGCAATTATGACGTTGGGGACAGGGAGCTGTTAGCTGTAGTCCAGGCCCTAAAGGTGTGGAGGCATTGGCTTGAGGGGGCTCAACACCCTTTTCTCATTCTGACTGATCACCGTAACCTGGAGTACATCCGGGCAGCTAGGAGATTGAACCCTCGTCAGGCTAGGTGGAACATGTTCCTGATCCGGTTTGTTTTTAAGATCACATACATCCCTGGGTCCCAGAATGGTAAGGCAGACGCACTGTCCCGACAGTATGACACGGAGGAGAGGTCCATTGAGCCTACTTCCATACTGCCGAAGTCTTGTCTGGTGGCTCCGGTAGTATGGGAGGTCGATGCGGAAATCGAGCCGGGCGCTGCGTACCGACCCTACTCCCCCGAGTGTCCTGTGGGGCGGACGTACGTTCCGCTCGAGGTTCGTGATCGGCTTATTTCTTGGGCTCATACATCACCCTCCTCTGGACATCCTGGTATTGGTCGGACGGTGCACTGCCTTAGCGTGAAATACTGGTGGCCAACGTTAGCCAGGGATGTGAGGGTTTATGTCTCCTCCTGCTCGGTGTGTGCCCAGTGTAAGGCACCTAGACATTTGCCCAGGGGTAAGTTACATCCTCTGCCCGTTCCACAACGACCATGGTCCCACCTCTCGGTAGATTTTGTGACCGATCTACCCCCTTCCCAGGGTAATACTACCATTTTGGTCGTTGTGGATCGGTTTTCTAAGGCCTGTCGTCTCCTCCCACTGCCGGGTCTCCCTACTGCCCTACAGACCGCCGAGGCCCTCTTTACCCACGTGTTCCGGCACTATGGGGTCCCCGAGGATATTGTGTCCGACCGAGGTCCCCAGTTCACCTCCAGAGTCTGGGGGGCTTTCATGGAATGCCTGGGGGTCTCGGTTAGCCTTACCTCGGGGTACCACCCAGAGAGCAATGGGCAGGTTGAACGTGTGAACCAGGATGTGGGTAGGTTTTTGAGGTCCTATTGCCGGGACCGGCCGGAGGAGTGGTCGAGGTATATCCCCTGGGCAGAGATGGCCCAGAACTCTCTCCGCCACTCCTCCACCGGATTAACACCTTTCCAGTGTATTTTAGGGTATCAGCCGGTCCTGGCACCGTGGCACGAGAGCCAGACCGAGGCCCCTGCGGTGGACGAGTGGATTCGGGCGCTCAGAAGAGACGTGGGGACGCTGCCCATGTCCATCTGCAGCGTGCCATCCGTCAACAGAAGGCGAGCGCCGATCGCCACCGCAGTGAGGGGCCGGTGTACGCACCGGGAGATCGAGTCTGGCTCTCGACTCGAAACCTGCCCCTCCGCCTGCCCTGCCGGAAGCTGGGTCGGCGGTTTGTGGGGCCCTTCAAAGTCCTGAGAAGATTGAACGAGGTGTGTTACAGATTACAACTGCCTATGAGTACAAAAATATTAACCCCTCGTTCCATGTGTCTCTTCTCAGGCCGGTGGTAGCTGGTCCACTCCAAGAGGAGGAGATAGGAGAGACCCCTCCACCCCCTTTGGACATCGAGGGGGCACCGGCGTACAGGGTCCGGACTATATTGGACTCGAGGCGCCGGAGGAGTGGTCTCCAGTATCTCGTGGAGTGGGAGGGGTACGGTCCGGAGGAACGGTGCTGGGTGCCTAGGAGGGACATCCTCGACCCATCCCTCCTGACAGAGTTCCACCGTGGGCATCCCACGCGCCCGGGTCTGCGTCCTCCTGGCCGTCCCCGAAACCGGGGTCGGCGCACGGCTGGAGCCGCGCGTCAAGGGGGGGGTACTGTCACGGTTTCGGCCGAGGCTGCTCCTCCTCCTGGTTCGGGCAGGCTTCGGCGTCGCTCCCCGGAATACTAGCTGCCACCGTTGTATGTTTCGTGTGTTGATTGCTTTGGTCTGTCTGGTACACCTGTTTCTGTTTGTGTCCTAATTACGTGGCCTATAAGTTCCCTGTTTTGTGTTAGGTATATTGTGTGTTGTTGTACGCCTGTCTGTTGGTGTAGGTTATTTGTTTTCTCTTTTTGTTAGTGCTGTTCGCACTTTACGCACTGTTTTGCGTAATCGCTCGCCTCCTGTTTACGAGGCCCGTTTATATTGTATTTTGCTCCTGTGACTATTAAAGTCGGATCGACTAGCTTCTGTGTCCTGCGCCTGACTCCAACACCGCATCCACATCAGCCGTTATGACAGGAGTTTGATTTTGGTGAAGATCTCACTTGCTGGCCCACAGCTCGTCCCACTTGTTGTGCACATATTTAAGAACTGGTGGACAACTTTGCTGCCCATGAAGACCCGGACAGTAAGCGGGTTCATCTTTTCCACTCCTACAATGACAAGTTAGAATCATACAGATGTTCTTGTTATTAGATGTTTAAAAATACACAAAGCACATGTTTTGCAGAGGAGAAAATTCTCAAATAATTTGTGAAATACCAGTGTCATTCGACCCATCCGTAACAAGGGTATACGGGGCTTTTTTCATCTCCTCGAGTGCTTCATTGGTAATGCAGGATGACTTAGTCCTGGCACACCTGTACTCCTGCGCTGTCTTCGAATCTCCAAAACATTCTTTTAGGAGAGGCCCCAGGTGGTCCGCAAAGGCTAGGGGGACGTTGTGAACTACCAACCCAGCTGTCATTTTGACCTCAGCCCTTCTTGTCTGTAAGAAATAAAAAATTATTAATCCTCCCAAAAAGACCATAGTTTATTTAAAATAGACGCCTGTGATAATAGGGCACAGGTAAAAAACACATTCAGCAACTAAGATCTCAAATTAAGAAAACTGGACTGTACTACACTGAAATACAAACCACAAATTAGTCAAAACTATCAACCATGACTTTACCGTGATCAACTAGAACACAAAACTCTTGACTGAACCTTGACAGAATCATTACACATATCATACCTTAACCTCTTGTGCAGACATACCCCCAACAGATGGAACGGCCATTGCATATTGGGATATTGTGGCTGTGGACTGGAGAGCTCGTTGCTTATCTTGGTGGCCTTTTGCTTTTTATATGGCACACTACATCTGTCACACCCTGGTGGCAACATGAGTTTTCAATACGGCAGACTGCACACCAGTAGTGCGTGTTGAGGCTCCCTCTGGTAATACATGGCCATGAAGAGGTCCACTCATTTTGGAAAATGGATCTATATGTTGCTGCTCCAGCCAGAGCACGACTCTTCTGGCCCTGCTGTTGGATTGGGGGTCTCTTCTTTCTGTCCCTCTGTGTCTTCTTCCATCTGCCCTGTTGGTTGTTCTATTTGTCCTGTCTGTTGCTCCTCTGCATGGGCGTCAATCTGTCCTGTCTGTTGCTCCTCTGCTTGTTTGTCAGTCTGTCCTGTCTCCTGCTCTCTCTGTCCTTTGTGTTGCTCCTCTGTCTGTTGTTCTGTCGTTTCTATCAATCGTTCTGGCTGTTCTGTCAGTGTGTTTGTCTGTCTTTTTCTCACTTGGCTGGTTCTTTAACTAAAATAAAAGGTTTCGCTTTTGTCCTGGCAAAGGTCTCTTACGGGACATCTTTGAAACCTTAAACAATTCAAATGGTCATGTTGGTTTAATAACTCTACTCTCAGTTACAAAAACATACCTACTTCTATTGCGCACATTTCCTGTATTTATGTTCAATTCTTTGGAATACATCTTACCTGTTCGAAATCAGCTGAGTTTACATTCCCCACACTAAATCATGTTCACACGCACAAACAAATAATTGATTTCAAGATTTAAAGTTTAAGAGAGTGAGTACTCAATTGGACGACATTTCATTGTTACATACCTAGTCTCAGCTCAGCTTCATATCAGACTTCTTGAGGTAGTGACCGTTTCTTCTCCTGTCGTCATTCGCGGCAATGGTATCTCTTCTTCTGTCGCTAACTTCGGGGTGCAGCGCATATGGTTCAGTGGAGCTATCAGTGGCTCACTGTATTAGCGAGGATCACTACACCGTTTCGACCACTTTGACCACCAATATGCAGCCTACAGTTTTTTAGAGAGACAATAGATTTGTGGGAGTCCTTCGTAATTAAAACACTAACCAGCCGTAACATACGCATTCGATTTCTATTGTCTGCCATTTTCTTTTAGCCTCTGATTACTTTTATCTCCTAATGAAGATTTGTGTTGGTGTACTGGTTTTCCTCAACAGCCACCCTCTTTGGATGTATTATTGTTGCCGGCTGTACAGCCAGAGCTTGTGTGCTCGCCCAGGGTTTCAATTTTAGTCTATTTTAGGATTAGGTTATGTCATGAAACGTGGGCTACTAGGCCTACATTATAAATATGACACAATCAGCATTTCACTTTGGATATGAATAATCCAAATTATCAATCAGTTATCAAAACGCTCAGATTTAACCACCAGGGCAGGAGGGCGAAGAGATGAGAAGAGTAGGCTATCTCAGCTGATTTATGCAGGAGATTTAAAATAATAATGTAAAACATTTTATAATTTTTATAGCACAGCGCCCCTATAAGATAATAATTATTAAACATTTATTTCAACCCTGGGAGAATCCCACCCCACCCGAATGATTACACCACGCCCCTCCCCGCCCGGCTTCGCTGGCCCGTCTCACCCGCCCGCCCGGGCCCGGCAGCGCCGAGGGCGCGTTCACTATCTATGGAAGCCGGCAGCGCCTGCAGCTAACCCCCCCCCCCCGGAGACATATCTGTAGGCTTTTAGTAACTATTTGAATGATGTTTTAGTCCAATGCATGTTGGTTGAACGCTTTGACACCTTGAACGTGAAAGTGAGTGGTTCAGTGAGTGTCTCCACCTAGAACATCACAGAGCTGATGAACGTTCTTTTTCAGAACCATGGCGAGCGCATTGTGACGCTGTCCCTTCTACTCCTACTCAGAGCCATAGATACAGTATTTTCTAAATGGTTATACTCCTACTGTTCTCTAAACAATGGTTTCATAGTTTACAATTGTATAAACTCCCAAATCATGCTCAAAATTCAATTTAATTGATGTCACTGTTGAGTGTTTTTTAATCAGTTTGATAAACATGTTCATCCCATTGTGACATAGCCAACCATGACTTATGGAATACTTTGACGTATTAATGGTCCCTATAAATCCCTGTAATTCTAAGAAAGAATTGTCAGATGGTTTTGAACTCAGTCAAAATCACTGCAGTATGTAGAGCGATAATGAGTAGGGCTATGTTCAGTCGTTTGTTGAAAGCGACCCCGCTGAGATTCCTCCGCAAGAGGTCGCTTCTGTGTGCAGCTGACCTGTTGTTTGCGACTGGTTCGGCAGTCTACTTTAATAATAATAATAATACGCCATTTAGCAGACGCTTTCATCCAAAGCGACTTACAGTCATGCGTGCATACAGTTTTTGTGTGTATGGGTGGTCCGGGGGTTCGAACCCACTACCTTGGCGTTACAAGCGCCGTGCTCTACCAGCTGAGCTACAGAGGACCACATATAGCAAATATTACGGTATCGGTGAGGATGCACTGGCCACCGTGGAGAGCGTGGACCGTGTTGTCACGGTTGAGGAGGGTAAGTTTACATATTTGACAATGTCTAAATAGTAAAAGTCCCAAATGCCACCCAATACCCTATTTCTTATTTTGACCAGGACCCATAGTTCTATGGTTAAAAGGCGCTGGTCAAAAGTAGTGCACTAAATAGGGAATAGGGTGTCATTTAGGTAGCAATCATGGTGATGACATTTTTTACAGTGTAGCCCTAGATTAACAACAACAAACAAACTTGCTCCTTTGAAACCAAACCCTTGCTTTAGGTTTAATTGAACATGTTGGTACATTATGCAGACACATAAATACATTTGATGTCATACAATATAAAACACAAGTAAATATATGATCAGCCTAACTACATGGACAGATGTCTGGTGTCTTGTAGCTAGTATTTCTTAAACTTAGAGAAAACAATCCTTTATTGTTTTTCATAAAGATAATGAGCCTACCCTGGACCAGGAGGACCCAGTCCTTGTTCAGGTAAGAATGCTGCAGCCCTATCAATAGCTTGGGTGCCAGTCTTTCCGCTCTCTTGCCAATTCCATCGTGGCAATATGATATTGGCATCACAATCCCATAAGGAGTGGACAGAGAGCTGAAACAGACTGGCACCCAGGCTATAACAATACTGCTTCATTAGCAGGATTGGTTCAATAACAATCTGTCATTCAAACTGTAATTTTACTGACTCATTAATTAATTCTGATTTTCTTCCTTAGTATGTGGTTGAGGAGGTTGGGCACCGGCCCTGTCTGGCTTTAATCCCTTGGTCTGGACCTCTGTGGGTTCCCAGCTCTGTAAGTCCATCCATTCTGATACTCTTTGGTCTTCTCTCTGGTCTTAAAACTGGTTTATGTACTTTAAACATAAACATGACGTTTTCTGAAGAACAATATGGAAATACATTTCTGGAAACATATTCCCTATTTTTTATAACTGCAGCCAACATATTACCTTACCCAAGCTGGGAGGATGCTGGTGAGAGAGCTGGCAGTGTTAAACACGCAGGTAACCATGCAGATTATTGGACAAAGCTCATCTGATCTAATAGGCAGGATTACCTTCAGTATCCACTATGGTAGTGAAATACTTTGATGTTCGTTCCCTCATTTTCTCACAGATATTCACAGTGGAGCAGCCCATTTTCATCAGTTTCACTCCTGCTAGGAGGATGGTATGGAATGAACTGTCCTCTCAAAATGAACAGGTAGCCATTCATATGCAGGTACCTCAGATGTTTCCTTAACCTTTCAACACAGACCTGTGTAGTGTCTCAGAATCTATCATGCAGTGGCCTCCTCTTGCGATCCTCCCTATTCCAGTCTGTCAGTCCTATAGGCTACCTGTCTATCATTCAAACTGACTCTTAATTGAATCCTGTCTTGTTCCTTAGTATGTGGATGAGGAGGTTGGGCACCGGTCCTGTCCGGCTTTAATCCCTTGGTCTGGACCCTTGTGTGTTCCTATCTTTGTGAGTCTATCCATTCTGATACTCTCTGGTCTTTAGAGGATATTAAAGATTAACATCAAGTCACTAGTTTTCTATAAAACCACATAATGAAAAAACATATTCCCTTGTCTTCTCCAAGGCCAAACCAGTCTACTACCTCACTCGTGCTGGGAGAATGCTGGTAACAGAGCTTGCAGTGTTAAACACACAGGTAACCAAACACATTATTAACCAAAGCTCATCTGATCTTATAGGGAGAATTTACTTTACCCTGTTCCCTTTTTTTTCACAGACTTCCAAATTGGTTATTGAGGAGCCTACCATTCACCTCACTGAAGCTGGGAGGCTAGTGCTTGACGAACTGTCAGCACCTTCAGATAGCCATTCACAGGTAGTCAATCACATTATTAGACAGTCATAGCTGATTAGTAATAGTACACATTACCATGTCCTCTATCTCCACAATTGTGTGTCTTATTAATCACAGAGCAATCTCTATAATTAGGGGATGTCTTTGTTTTTCAGCCAAATAGGGAAGACTCTGGTTTTCCCTATGAGAAGTTGCAGCTGGTTGGGAACTGGGGTTCGTTTCATTTCCATTACTGGAATATCCATTATGGACGAGTGCAGGTACTTCAGACATATTCTTAACATTTATGAACACACCTGTGTATTTGAACTCCCAATTGTCTCTGGGTTTTCTTTTGTATGTCTGTCCCCTAATTGAAACCTAGGGGAAACTTGTCGCATCTGAACATCATGTGGGCTCTATATCACTGCCAGGGATTATACTCAGAACTGAAATCACCTGCCAAATGTTATAGACATCTACAGCTAACATATAGAGAGAGGTCTGGAGACTGAAGGAGTTTTTTTCTTTATAGCAAAATGAAGAGGACATGCATCACCTGTGCATTGTGAGGGGAGTAGAGAAGCAGCTGTGGTGGAGCAGAGTCATCCAGGAAAAAATCCTGGACCCATGGGTGAGAGATTCTCAACTGGTCTTTCGTCTCAAATGCACCTGATTTGTGTCAAATGACGCACATGCTATAGGTCTACTTATATTTCCTGGATGAAATTTAATGTTTCTCTGTCTCTTTTAAAGGGTCTCGTCCAGGTGGTCCTCACCAACAAGAAGCTGACTGGTATTAAGGTACAGTCAGGCAATTTTTCACAGAAAAAATGTAAAGTGGCAAATGTCCATTTACCTATTTGAATAAATACATGTTGACAGAAAATGAAATTACACGTTCTAATCTCTTGCCTCATTTTTAGTTCCTTGGTAGAAGGATCCATGGACTCATGTCCTGCCTTGTCAAGAGGAGGTCTGAGTTCACCTATTATGAGGATGCCCAGGTACACCCCGTTGTTTCTCTGTGTTATGATTTATTTCAGTGTTTGGTTGAGGGGTTTTCAATATGGTGGTTTTCAGTGTTGGGCTGACAGTGTCACATGTTGTGTGTTAAACAGCAGGTGGATATCTCCACCACAGTGGAGGGGTACCAGGAGAGGGGGGATGAGATGATGGCATATCAGTTCTCCACCTCTGACATCATCACCACCCCCTCATGAGCCGTCCTCTGGCTCCTCTCACCAGTTCCCCCAGAATTCTACGCCTCCCCCTTTCCCTTCCGATTCCCCTCCCAGTCCCCCTCCACCTTACCACTCCACCCAGGACCAGGACCAGACCCTGACAGCACTCCTCAGGTAAAACTCTTTCTACAGTCAATAATTCTTATTTCATTTGTACTTGTGTGTACAGGTGTGTGTCATTGTTTTGGTATCGATAGGTTTGTGTTGTCTGTCAAGGGTCAAGTTGTTAGGTCAAGATGAAAGTATTGTTATGATGTCACTGAATGTTTTGTCTGCTTCAGTTGATGTTGCAGGTGAAATGCAGTTTAGTAGAGTTTAAGTTAATGTGATGTCTATTTTAGGAGTTTGAGGAGGAGTTTGTGGAGGAGCAAAATAATGCTGCAGATGTGCCCCAGTTGCGGTGGGTTCGCTTTCATGTGTTCATCTATAGTAAAAACCTTTGCTTTAGTTATACAGATGTAGGATCTTAATTTGAGACAGTTTGCTACAGCAGGAAAATAATCCTGCAGCAACAGGATACATTTTTCGTTAGGGCAAATCGAGTCTAAAATTTAAAAGTGGAAATTACAAACTTGAAAATTCCAAATACGCTACAAGTTTGCATTTCCTGCCATGCAGGAAAATTCTCAGCAACAAAAGAGTGATCAAATTAAGATCCTACATTGGTATGGTCTTTCTGAATCCTGCAGTTATAATATAGGCTAACATAAAATGATTTCTTAATTTCATGGCACTGATGTTTTAGCTTCTTAGGTTGAACATTTGTTATTGAACATTTCTATTTACAGGCGTTACTTTGAAAACCAAGGGACAACCAACTTCTCTCTGAGGCTGGCCGGTATCAGACGTGCTATGGAGGTGAGAAAATGTGAATTTAGCACTTTTTGTATTTCACTTCATGAACATTTCTGGACTATTTGTAAATGTACTGTCTTGTTCTCACAGGCTCTGACATCCTCTGACAGTACCTCCCTCAATTACCTCACCCACGCTGGGAGGATGGTGTTGAGTGGACTATCCGAGCTCAACCAGCAGGTAACCAATTACATAATTGTGCAACGTTCATCAGACCAGATATATAGTTCCCACTGGGCACAGATGTCATTTCAACGTCTCGTTTTGATTTACATTTGGTTGAGTTGTCAACTAATGTGAATTCAATGTGAAATCCCCCCCAAAATTAACGTAATTGGATTTAGGTTAAAAGACGAAATTCCCTTACGTTGATGACTTCTTTCAAATCCAATCAGTTTCCCACTTTGATTCAACATCATCACATTGACATTTTTTATTGATACAACATTGATTAAACCAGTTCTTGCACAGTGGGTTACCTTTAGGCAACAGTGATTCATAGGGTTTAGTTGAGAAGTTTCAACGTCATACTAGCCAAACAATCAGAGGCCCTTTGAATTACAGACCTGAATCTTTGAGTTTATTATCTAAGTTTTAAGGAATTTTATGATTGTTTTGTTTTGAGGATGTGAGGCAGTTTCAGCAGGCCTACGACCTACTGGTGAACTTCATTAATGAGCCAGCAAACAGGGAGCGACTAGAGCAGGAGATGGCTCTCGTAGGAGTAGGTCTACATGCAAGCTTGAGCGTTAGCTGCAGGCACCGTCTTCTCATCTAACATCTACTCAATGAGACTTTCTAAAGTGCTTGTTAATGAAGATTATGTAATTATCCTATTTGTTTGACTTCAGATTGACCGCATCAACTTCGCAGATGTTTTTTATGAATTCGTTCTACTAAGCCTTCTAGAAGGAAAGACATCTCTTCCTATATCTGTAAGTGGCCCTAAGAATGGAACATCCTGTTGTTTATCTATGCTATACACACTGTTGTCATATCAGATCTGTAGACACTCACTCATGTCCCCTGTTCCTTCTCCAGAAGCCTGGTAGCTTCCTTTATCTGCTCCTGCAAGTCATAATGATGATTGACCCTCCTGGAGGAGCCTGGACAGAGGCTGCTGAGAACTTCTACCTCCTCGTTAAGGTACATTTCTATCCTCTCTCTCTCTCTCTCTCTCTCTCTCTCTCTCTCTCTCTCTCTCTCTCTCTCTCTCTCTCTCTCTCTCTCTCTCCCTCTCTCTCTCTCTCTCTCCTCTCTCTCTCTCTCTCTCTCTCTCTCTCTCTCTCTCTCTAATAATAGTTGATGATGTGTCTGTTGTCAACAGGGCCAGATGAAGGCATGGCTAGAATCCATCTTCAACCTCAATGAGTCAATCTATGAAAGCCCAGAGAGGCTCTCGGGGGAGGTGATGGGGAATCTACAAATACAGGTTGAGTTCCTGCTGTCCAGCCTGGATTAAGGTTCCCAAACTGAGCTGAGGGCCCCATCACAAAATAAAGTGTTTTGCATTTAAACATTATCTGTCAATCGTAAACAAATGTTACATCATGTGTAGGGGAGAGTGGGGTAAGTTGAGCCATTTTTTACATTCAGCATTACTCTGTCAAGGGAAATATATTATTCTTTCAAAAATATACAGTATCTGTCACGACTTCCTCCGAGGCTGCCCCTCTCCTTGTTCGGGCAGGCTTCGGCGTTTGTCGTCACCGGCCTTCTAGCCACTGCCGCTCCTCATCTCATCATTCCATTTGTTTTGTCTTGTTTATTACACACACCTGGTTCATATCACCTCATTAGTACCTGTATAAGTGTTCCCTCTGCCCCCTTGTCTTTGTGTGTGATTGTTTATTGTGGAGGAGAGAGAAGCTCGGTGGAGCTCCATGTATTTTGTATCGCTGGGAATATTCCCTGTGTGCCTTGTATTTTCCAGTGCCCCTGTTTTGCGCACTGGAGTGTTTTTACTAGGGGTGTAACGATCCATCTACTACATTGATGTATCGATTTATATTCCTATGATCCAACTACATCGATCTGTGCTCGAGCGAGTTGGCCTTTTGGACAACATATATCGATCTAACATCGTTTTAAAATGTAATAAATCGATTGTATCGATACTAGGAAATAACCCATTGGATTTAAGCACGTCAGACTTTATATGGATGTTTTTTCTTAGCACTTTTAATGATAAAGGCTTTAAACATTACTCGATTCAGTCTGCCTATCCGTGACGTCATCGCGCCAGCAGCAGTGCAAAGGCGCCAAGACAACAAAGCATAGCATGGCGGATGACAGAGGATGGGCGCGCCTGCCGGAACTTCCTGTTCCCCCACTACTACTGTGCAACGGTCCGTGCATTTCGGGACCTTGGGACGGCCCTACCAGTGTTGCCAACTCATTTTCAGGGGAAGTTGCTAGAGGCAGGTCGATTTGTTGCTAAAAGTTGCTCAAAACGTTGTGATGTCTTTGCGTGATGAAGTCATTATGTAAAAACGTAAAACTGCATAATTACATAGAATACACAATAACGTTAATCAAATTGACTGGCCATCTCCGCGACAAATATGATTTGACATTTGTTAGTTTAGATTTGTTTGTTTATTATCACATATTTGTATTTGTAAAAGTAATATAAACACATAACATTTATATGATCAGATATTTTTATTTATAAACACAACACATTGAATTATTGATCAATTACACATTACACATTATTGAACAATTACATTTGATTTATATTCTTATTAACTAGTAGTGTATTGGTAGTTAGTAAACATGCTACCTAACTGATCAACAATTATAGGTACAAGCTAATAACAAGGTATATATGCTATCTTATTGAACAAGCAACTTAACTCAAATAATGATGTGTGCGCTAGGCATCTCTCTCCAGCTCTCTCCAGGTTGTTGTGCTGCTTGGCTGGCCTGCTGCTGCCTGTGCACGAGCTGAGCGCCTGCTGCTGATGTCACTCACAATGCACTTTTGCAGCCAGCCATGTGTGTTGTGACTGAGTGTGTGACAGAGAAAATCGTTTTAGTGTTATTTTGAGGTAAAATTTGTGCATTTTAGTGTTTGAGTCACTTTTCAAAAGTTGCTAAAAGTTCCAAATAAGTTTTTAAAAGTAGCTAAATTTGTTGCTAGGTGCTGTTTGAAAAAAAAGTTGCCAGGGTAGTCTGAAAAGTTGCTAAATCTAGCAACAAAATTGCTAAGTTGGCATCACTGGGCCCTACCCCATTACATGAGAACGGGGTATCTGCCGCTGCCTCCTCCTCCTCCGGGACACTTCTACTTTGCATAGAGTTGATCAATCTGTTGATTGTGGCCTGTGGAATGTTGTCCCATTCCTCTTCAGTGGCTGTGCGAAGTTGCTATATATTGGTGGAAACTGGAACAAGCTGTGGTACACGTCGATCCAGCCCTCCCAAACATGCTCAATGGTTGACATGTCTGGTGAGTATGCAGGATATGGAAGAACTGGGACATTTTCAGCTTCCTGGAATTGTGTACAGATCCTTGCGACATTGGGCCATGCATTATCATGCTGAAACATGACGTGATGTCGGCAGGACAATGGGCCTCAGGATCTTGTCATGGTATCTCTGTGCATTCAATTTTCCATTAAGAAAATGCAATTTTGTTCCTTCTCTGTAGCTTATACCTGCCCATACCATAACCCTGACACTAACATGGGGTACTCTGTTCACGACATTGACATTAGCAAACCGCTCGCCCACACACCACCATACACTTGGTCTGCAGTTGTGAGGGTGGTTGGGCATACTGCCAAATTCTCTAAAACAAAGTTGGAGGCGGCTTATGGTAGAGAAATTACCATTAAATTATCTGGCAACAGCTCTGGTGGACATTCCTGCAGTCATCATGCCAGTTGCATGCACCCTCAAAACTTGAGACATCTGTGGCATTGTCAGTGGTAGAAAAAACACCTAATTGTCATACTTGAGAAAAGTATAGATACCTTAATAGAAAATGACTCAAGTAAAAGTGAAAGTCACCCAGTAAAATACTACTTGAGTAAAAGTCTAAAAGTATTTGGTTTTAAATATACTTAAGTATCAAAAGTAAATGTAATTGCTAAAATATACTTCACTATCAAAAGTAAAAGTAAATGCAGAAATCGTTTCAAATTCCTTATATTATGTAAACCAGATGACACCATTTTATTTTTGAAATTGTATTTATGGATAGCCAGGGGCACACTCCAACACTCAGACATCATTTACAAACTAAATGTGTGTGTCTAAAGGAAAGTAGTAGGTGTCTGGAAAGGAGTGGGTGTGTCTAAAGGAAAGTAGTGGGCGTGTGGAAAGGAGTGGGTGTGTCTAAAGGAAAGTAGTGGGCGTGTGGAAAGGTGTTGGTGTGTCTAAAGGAAAGTAGTGGGCGTGTGGAAAGGAGTGGGTGTGTCTAAAGGAAAGTAGTGGGTGTCTGGAAAGGAGTGGGTGTGTCTAAAGGAAAGTAGTGGGTGTCTGGAAAGGAGTGGGTGTGTCTAAAGGAAAGTAGTGGGTGTCTGGAAAGGAGTGGGTGTGTCTAAAGGAAAGTAGTGGGTGTGTGGAAAGGAGTGGGTGTGTCTAAAGGAAAGTAGTGGGCGTGTGGAAAGGAGTGGGTGTGTCTAAAGGAAAGTAGTGGGCGTGTGGAAAGGAGTGGGTGTGTCTAAAGGAAAGTAGTGGGCGTCTGGAAAGGAGTGGGTGTGTCTAAAGCGCTATAGGTTAGATGGTTTTGATTGAGCTGTGTTTTTTCTCGTCCATTTCTTATCATGCAACTACTGTATTTTTTCTTATAATGTCATTGATTGGCTAAATGGAAGGCAGTACCCATACAACATGATGATTACATCACCAGTTAGGTACCTAGCCAGTAGCCACATTGTAACATGGTGGACTCCCAGCAAGGGACTAGCTAGCTAGCTAGATAATTCAGCCTAATGCTATTTCAACATGTTTTTGATGATTTCATTTATGTAAAGATTTGCCAGTGGATATCTGTATTGGTAGACTCATTAATTCCTGTTTAGCTATAAACCTTTTTCTGATGTGATGTCATTATTCGGATTTCATCACTCAATTATCTAAGGTTAGCTAATGTCACCCATATAGCTACTAATGTCACACATTGCATTCATCCTAGCTACTGTACTATCAACTGGCTTGCTATATTAGGTAGCTCTAGATGCGAGGGGAAACTTCATATAGGACAGCGGAGTCACTCACCACCTTCCGGAGACATTTGAAACCCCACCTCTATAAGGAATACCTGGGATAGGATAAAGCAATCCTTCTACCCCCCCACAGCGGAGTCACTCACCACCTTCTGGAGACATTTGAAACCCCACCTCTTTAAGGAATACCTGGGATAGGATAAAGCAATCCTTCTACCCCCCCCACAGCGGAGTCACTCACCACCTTCTGGAGACATTTGAAACCCCACCTCTTTAAGGAATACCTGGGATAGGATAAAGTAATCCTTCTACCTCCCCCCCCACACACAGCGGAGTCGCTCACCACCTTCCGGAGACATTTGAAACCCCACCTCTTTAAGGAATACCTGGGATAGGATAAAGTAATCCTTCTACCCCCCCCACAGTGGAGTCACTCACCACCTTCCGGAGACATTTGAAACCCCACCTCTTTAAGGAATACCTGGGATAGGATAAAGTAATCCTTCTACCCCCTCCCCCCACAGTGGAGTCACTCACCACCTTCCGGAGACATTTGAAACCCCACCTCTTTAAGGAATACCTGGGATAGGATAAAGTAATCCTTCTACCCCCTCCCCCCACAGTGGAGTCACTCACCACCTTCCGGAGACATTTGAAACCCCACCTCTTTAAGGAATACCTGGGATAGGATAAAGTAATCCTTCTACCCCCCCCCCCCCCACAGTGGAGTCACTCACCACCTTCCGGAGACATTTGAAACCCCACCTCTTTAAGGAATACCTGGGATAGGATAAAGTAATCCTTCTACCCCCTCCCCCCCCCACAGTGGAGTCACTCACCACCTTCCGGAGACATTTGAAACCCCACCTCTTTAAGGAATACCTGGGATAGGATAAAGTAATCCTTCTACCCCCCCCAAAAAAAAAAATTGTAAAGTGGTTATCCCACTGGCTATAGGGTGAATGCATCAATTTGTGAGTCGCTCTGGACAAGAGCGTCTGCTAAATGACGTAAATGTGCCCTTGAGCAAGGCACTTAACCCTAATTGCTCCTGTAAGTCGCTCTGGATAAGAGCGTCTGCTAAATGACTAAAATGTAAATGTAAATGTATATATTTGTATTATCTATAAAGATTATAAAAAGGCCATTAGGTAGCTAGCTAGGTTGAAACTGCTGGGGAATAGCTATCTAGATAGCTAACTCCCACTATCAACTGAGTTCATCAATTTATCTAAGGATATATTTCTAGAAATAAACAATATATGTTCTAGTCATATTTTAAAGACGTAAGCACATAACACCCAGACAGATGTAGAACTTCAGTGACCCGAGCATCAGGAAAATCTCCTTGTTCTTCAGGTTTATTCTGGAGTTTATTCAGGAAGGCACACATGTTAGATAAAAATACAGGTAACTAGGGTCTCCTGAGTGGCGCAGCGGTCTAAGGCACTGCATCGCAGTGCTTGAGGCGTAACTACAGACGCGGGTTCGATCCCAGGCTGTGTCACAACCAGCCGTGACCAGGAGTCCCATAGGGCGGCGCACAATTGGCCCAGCGACATCCGGGTTAGGGTAGGGTTTGTCCCAGGGGAGCTTTACTTGGCTCATCACACTCTTGCAACTCCTTGTGGCGGGCTGGGCGCCTGCGGGCTGACTTCAGTCGTCAGTTGAACAGCGTTTCCTCCGACACATTGGTATGGCTGGCTTCCGGGTTATGGGCGTTATGAAGCGCTGTTTGGCAGGTCATGTTTCGGAGGACGAATGACTCCACCTTCGCCTCTCCCGAGCCCGTTGGGGAGGTGCAGCGATGAGAAAAGATCGTAATTGGATCGCAATTGGACATCAAGAAATTGGGGAGAAAAAGGGGCAAAACAATTTAAACACTTGAGTAAATGAGGGATACGAAGTATATTGAAAGCAGGTGCTTCTACACAGGTGTGGTTCCTGAGTTAATTAAGCAATTAACATCGTATCATGCTTAGGGTCATGCATACAAAATGCTGGGCAGGCCATTTTTTTGGGCCCCCCATATGATGACAATGCCCCCATCCACAGGGCATGAGTGCCTGAATCGTTTGATGAAAACTATGCAAACCATATGCCATGGCCGTCACAGTCACCAGATCTCAACCAAATTGAACACTTATGGGAGATTCTGGAGCGGCTCCTGACACAGCATTTTCCACCACCATCAACAAAACACCAAAGGATGGAATTTCTTGAGGAAGAGTGGTGTCGCTTCCCTCCAATAGAGTTCAGACACTTGTAGAATCTATGCCAAGGTGCATTGAAACTATTCTGCCTCTTGGTGGCTCAACGCCCTATTAAAAGACACTATGTTGGTGTTTCCTTTATTTTGGCAATTACATGTAGATCCACACATGTTATTGTCTATATCATGCAGAATTGTCATCTCATTGTTCCTCAGGGAGCTCGTTCTATAATACAGACGTTGGTGATTTCTGTCCCAGGTAGTTGCAAAAATCTGGTAACTTTCCCCAAATTCCCTTGTTTTCCAGAAAACCCGGTTGGAAGGTTTCCTGAATCAGGAGGGAATAAACAGTAAATCTGGAATCTTCAAATAGGATTTCTGGAAAACCTGGGGATTATGGGAAAGTTGGTGGATTCTTGCAACTCTAGTCCCTGGAGACTGAACTGTGTGCACATTTTTATTCCTGCCTAGCACAAACATCTCATTCAACTAATCATGGTCTTCCATTTAGACCACAATTAGTTGAGTGAAGTGTTAGTAGAGTGCTGGAACCTGGACACTCCTGTGTAAACTGTGGCTGTCTTGACTACAACTGTCTAAATACAGGTGCCATGTTTTCTTTTGCTAATCCATGCAGGTTTGTCATCTCATAAGGAGTGGAGAAGCCCTATGCACCATAAACCTTAATACTGGAGTAACTTCCTGTCAGAGAAACTGTGATTAGAGGGTTAGACAGGAGGCCCTGGGCCAATGGGAGGTCACGGGTGAGGGCTTGGAGGTCAGAGAGAGTGGGCTAGTATGTTAGACCATTCCATTGGTCCTTATGTGAAATCTCCACCAATCTGGGGCACCGGGCCATGCAAAATGAACTGACCCAGTAAGAGGGGACATTACAGACATGAAGATAGAACTCCCCCAACACTCCTCACATTGAGTTGCTGCATCTGATTTAAAGGCCCCCTTATAGTCCTCAATAATCAACAATGTAATACGTATTACATGTTAACTCTCTTGCTTTCTTTCAAGCACACTCAGTACTTCTATCCATCCCTCTCCAGGTGCCAGAGACAGAACATTCCATGGACCTCCAGAGCCTTCTGACCAATTACCTGCCATCTCTCCAGAGCACAGAGAAGTAGGCTCCATTTGTAATAGTATACTGATGCAATGTCACTAGTGCTGTCTGTGTGATATAGCAGATAATCAAGGTCTTCACTAGTGCTGTCTGTGTGATATTATATTATTATATAGCAGATAATCAAGGTCTTCACTAGTGCTGTCTGTGTGATATAGCAGATAATCAAGGTCTTCACTAGTGCTGTCTGTGTGATATAGCAGATAATCAAGGCCTTCACTAGTGCTGTCTGTGTGATATAGCAGATAATCAAGGCCTTCACTAGTGCTGTCTGTGTGATATAGCAGATAATCAAGGTCTTCACTAGTGCTGTCTGTGTGATATAGCAGATAATCAAGGCCTTCACTAGTGCTGTCTGTGTGATATAGCAGATAATCAAGGTCTTCACTAGTGCTGTCTGTGTGATATAGCAGATAATCAAGGGTCCCTGGTTGGGTTTACTGTACTTCAGAACTCATGCGCTCTCCCTCGAAAAGTATCCCAGACTGTTCTTTCCCATGTCCCCAGGTGTCTGCTGAGACATGGAACTCCAGAGCAGCACATCAAAAAACATGCCACCCTGTTGCCAGCTGTCAGCAGGCCGTTCCCTGAGGAAGGATGCAACGGTCAAGGCTTTCAATGGTCACATTTGGGGGATGACTAAATGCAAAATAACTATTTCATAGCATGTTGGTCTTCACATTTTTACTATGGTAACTTAAACAACATGCAGACTTTATCAATCAAGACAACACTTAGAGCTTATGATTCAAAAGTTCAGAAATCAAGTCTCATGTCCAGGGTGAATAACACTTTTATTCATGTATATCAGACATGACATGCGTCAACTAAAAAAATACACTGAATGTACAAAACATTAGGAACACCTGCTCTTTCCAAGACAGACTGACCAGGTGAATGATATGATGTCTTATTGATGTTACCTGTTAAATCCACTTTAAATCAGTGTAGATGAATGGGAAGAGACAGGTTAAACAAGGATTTTTAAGCCTTGAGACAATTGAGACATTGTGTTGTGTATGTGTGCCATTCTGAGGGTGAACGGGCAAGAAAATATTTAAGTCCTTTGAACGGGGTATGGCCTTTAATGTAAAACAGTGTGTTTTAGTAAATTAATCTGTGACATATAGATACATATATTATAGTTTTAACTAAAAATAATACTTTTTAAATGTTTCACTATTTTTATTTTTTTATGAAATTCACAGAGGGGGATGGTCCTCCCCTTCCTCCTCTAAGGAGTTTCCACTGATTGCAGGGAATACTGACTGGAGATGTTCCGCCCTCCAAGGCCCCTGAGCCTGTGTAGGGATGTGATCTGGATTGGACTGTGACTTTTTTTATGTATTTCAATTTTGTGTAATGTGGGTTTTCCCCCTTTTCCGCAATGGACATTTATATTTTCTCCAGTTTACTAACCGAACAGTAGGTTGCGGCATACACATTACGTGAATTTCATTATACTAGATAAGAAGAAGAAGAGGTAGTTAGTCCATCAGTCCAATAGATGTCGGTGTTGCACTGTGGTAGTGGGGGAACAGGAAGTTCCGGGTTGGCGCGACCCATTGTTCAGAATAAAGAATGCGCCAGACCTGTGCTGTCAAGACGACAACTTTGTGTCCGTTTCAAATGTATTACTACAGGTATGTAATAGCACGTTTAAACTTTCTAATATCGAAAGAACATGTCATAACATGCTAGTTAACAAATACGTCAAGGTATTCTCCCATTTGGTAAAGTTATTATGTGTTCTTTTTGTGTCAAACCGAGTGAGTGAAAGAACGTGATAAAAACTATTTTACAAGTCACATAGTTAATGATTTGCGATTTGTCTGAATGAATGTACATAATTTCGTCAAAGTAACTTAATAAAATAAACAATTTGAGATGTCTGTGTTCGTTTGAAATGTTATTGGTTTTGTGTAAAAATGTATAATCTTACGAACTGTTAAAATGGCGTTGTCCATTCTGATGTTCGTTTAAAGTCCACGTAGAAGATAATGGCCCCTATCAGATATTTATGTAGTTGGTGCAGTATATTATTTTACTGTAGTAAATATACTTTTGGTGGTCGGGGTTGTTAGAGCCCTGAATGCTGATTGGCTGAAAGCCGTGGTAATTCAGACCTACACCACAAGTATGACAAAAGCAATATTTGTACTGTTCTACATATGTTGGTATCCAGTTTTATAATAGCAATAAGGCGACTCAGGCGTTGCATCGTGCCTAACAGCCCTTAGCCGTGGTATATTGACCATATACCACACCTCCTCTGGCCTTATTGCATAAATATACATGAGTTCTATCTTGGAAAAGTATTTATTAGCTTTCAATTGTACAATTTATGCTCCCCTCATATAACCACGAAGACGGCCGGAAAGGCCCTAAAGTATTGGAGATTTTTCAGTTAATCGCGGTTAACCACTATCTCACACAAGGATAGAAAACATAACAAGCTAAGTATGGTGCAAAAGGAAATGGCTCAGTTGAAACAAAGACAGGAAATGGCTCAATATACGCCTATGGAGAAAGAACCACTTAAAGGGTTAAAACAGAGCCAGGGAGTGGCATAACAAGGTTTGGTCCCGCCTCCATTGTTTCCAAAAACAGACTGAATAGAAGGAAGAGAAGTCAGATTGTGCCACTATTAAATAATAAACAAGTGGGCGGGACGGTCAAGATGTTAAGATTGGAAACAATGGTGGAGTAAACTAACCAGGGATGGATTAAGAAAAAGGTGTGTACTAGGAGCAAAAAATGAAACTGTATAAAAACTGACAACTGAGTGTAGGAGAGTAGTTGCTCTGCAGACCAGCTCGGCTCTATTGCTTGTGTAAAAAAGTCTATCTTGATTCTACAAAAACTCTGGAAGTACTTTGTTTTTACTGAGGATAAGGACAATTCTCCACAACATTGTCTGTTTCTCTTTATTACTACAGGCCAACTAGGATTACATCTGGGCCTGTAACATCAACAGTGAGGACAAACCCAGCCTGCCTCTCTCCTTCCACACTGAGTCCAAACCTACAGTCACTGGGTCCTGATTGACAGTCGAGCCAAGTTTGCACCGCAGGTACCAGAGATGGCATCAGTGAAGCTGGAAGACTGCAGTCAAACACTGGAGCTGAATGTCAGCATTAAAGATGAAGAAGAGGAGGAGACGATTGGGAAATCTGTTTCTCAAGGTAAGTTGCAGTAGAACTGTTTCATGATGAACTGTTTCAATGAGAAGGTAATGTTATTTCATGCTACTGTGACTTGCATGGATGACACCAGTATAGTCTGTTTTGGAATGGGTGGCCAGTAATAAACTGACCCTGAACATCTAAAACTAAGAGCACTGTATTTGGTACAAATCATTTCCTAAGTTCTAGACCTCAGCTGAATCTGGTAATGAATGGTGTGGTTGTTGAACAAGTTGAGGAGACTAAATTACTTGGCATTACCTTAGATTGTAAACTGTCATGGTCAAAACATATAGATTCAATGGTTATAAAGATGGGAGAGTTCTGTCCGTAATAGATGCTCTGCTTTTTTGACACCACACTCCAAAAAGCAAGTTCTGCAGGTTCTAGATTTGTCTTATCTTGATTATTGTCCAGTCGTGTGGTCAAGTTCTGTAAGGAAAGACCTAGTTAAGTTAAAAGTATATAGGATATAGGTTAAGAACTTTTGTGAAAGAGCACAGTTTGAAAGATATGGCATACAGAAGCAAACCGGAGGGACATCATGAAAATGATCGGAGAGGTTGAGGAGTAAAAACAAACAAAATAGAACTTTTGTGAAATTGACTGTGTCCATAAAATGTATATAGTATGTATAAGCTGGAAGTAGAGGCCTAAGCATTGTTGTTCACTAGTTTACTCCAATTAGGGGAGGGTGGTGGGGTTGGAAAGTATTAAAGGATATATATATATATATATGTATATGTGAAAAAAATATATGGGGGGATTGGAAGTGATGCAGACAATTACATTGATGGAAGTTACAATCTATCAGAAATATTAAAGCTGATTTATTTTAAATAAAACGGAATAAATAAAAATACCAATTTAAGCTGCAGCTGGCCCAGAACAGAGCGGCACGTCCTGCTCTTCATTGTAATCAGAGGGCTAATATAAATACTATGCATGCTGTACACATATCTCTGACACACACACTTACCCCACCAGACATGCCACCAGGGGTCTTTTCACAGTCCCCAAATCCAAGAAAGTATACACTATTATATAGAGCCGTTATTGCATGGAACTCCGTTCCATCTCATATTGCTCAAATAAACAGCAAACCTGCTTTCAAAAACAGATAAAGCAACACCTCACGGCACAACGCCTCTCCCCCATTTGACCTAGATAGTTTTTGTATGTATTGACATGTAGGCTACGTGTGCCTTTTAAAATGTTTTTATGTAGTTCTGTCCTTGAGCTGTTCTTGTCTATTAATGTTCTGTATTATGTCATGTTTCATGTTTTGTGTGGACCCCAGGAAGAGTAGCTACTGCTTTTGCAACAGCTTATGGGGATCCTAATAAAATACCCAAATACCAGTATTGCCAGCATGTGTTTTATTAACTGGGCTATCTGGAGTGCTCAGAGAGTAGACTAAAGAAGTGACGTAGACAAACTGCCAGTAATTAGAACTTCTATGAAATGAGTCTGTGTAGTTACTATGCTTGGGTGGTATACTGGATACCAGGGAATTTGGAAAAAGCCACTGGATGGGTTTTCCATACAGCTGAAACTGTTTTCTTGAAGTTTTTCTTGATTAATTTGAATATTTGTAGCTACTTTTTAAGTAAATACCTGCAGTCAACTTGTGCAATACGTTACGAGATAAAGAACATTACGTCACATTATTATGTAGCTTACAGTAGTCCCCAGTCAACGAGAAGAGACCGGAGCCTTGTGAGTCAATCTCTGTCGTGCAGCATGCGCCAGGTGATCTAATTACAGTATGGAATTCACAACTAAATGTTTGCCAGCTAGATATCTTAACTATTAAGTTAACAGTCTACAATGTGCTAAATGCTCTGCAGTTGCCCATTAGGTTTGCTAATTTAGTAGTTAGTTAGCTATCTAGCTAAGTGGTTAGCTTCTTCCAATCAAGCATTCCCTTGCTAACAGCAGAGAATCCCCACCTGGATCAAGAGCCTTGCTGGCTAATATTAGTTTTGTGCGGGCAGCCAACTGTGAGTGTTTGAGTTACTTGTATAGCTGAGGTCAGAAACTGTACAAAGTGTTCGCATTGCACTCGTTAGCATTTAGTTAGCGTCCTCTATGATGATTCCTTAGTACTAGTTAGCATTTTGTTAGCATTCTGCTCAGTTAAGGTTTTTGGCCTTTGAATATTAGTACTTTTAAAATAAATACCTATTGTCAAGTTGTTCGCTAGGTAATAGATAAAGAACATCGCGTTCATCATTTCGCCCGTTAGATAATTTTTCATTATGAAGCTTTCTGTTAGGTTCTGAACAAACAGAGTAAAAACTCAAACGGACATCTAGGAAAACCTCAAACCAAGTTCATTCATCCAACGGGTTTCAAACAGCTGCAAAGACAAAGCATGATTACACAAGAACATATATTTATAACCTCCTACTCAACTCCTTACATATCTAGACAGCCAATACATCTCTGATGCTAGTCAGGAACTTAATTAGTTCTTCTCACTGGTGTAGTCATGGCCCTGCCTCATGCTAGAACCTTCGTGGGCGTGAAAGTGTATGCGTGTGAGATAGGACTGTAGTAGGAGGGTCGTTGTGGTGGGCCCCTCTGGCCCCCCTCCCAGAGGTTTCTACTCACTTCATCTGTTGACATGACCTCGAGCCGGATTCCTTGCTCCTCCCTAGTTCCGCAACTGGCCTGCCTTATCAGGAACTGAAACTAGACTGTTGCCCTTTGCCTCCCTCCTTAGGAACAGAAGATGAATTCTGCACTTCCCCTTGTCTCCCTCAGTAACTTTCCATGCACCAAGTTCCTATCCACCCTTCATTGACCCCAACATATACAGTGCCTGCGGAAAGTATTCAGACCCCTTGACTTTTTCCATATTTTGTTGTGTTACAGCCTTATTCTAAAATTGATTAAATTGTTTTTTTGCCCTCATCAATCTACACACTACCCCATAATGACAAAGCAAAAACAGGTTTTTAGACATTTTTGCCAAACTATTAAAAAATAAAAAATGGATTCAGACCCTTTACTCAGTACTTTGTTGAAGCACCTTTGGCAGCGATTATAGCATTGAGTCTTTTTGGGTATGACACTACAAGCTTGGCACATCTGTATTTGGAGAGTTTCTCCCATTCTTCTCTGCAGATTCTCTCAAGCTCTGTCAGGTTGGATGGCGAGCGCTGCTGCACAGCTATTTTCAAGTTTCTCCAGAGATGTTCGATCGGGTTCAAGTCCGGGCTCTGGCTGTGCTACTCAAGGACATTCAGAGACTTGTCCTGAAGCCACTCCTGTGTTGTCTTGGCTGTGTGCTTAGGGTCGTTGTCCTGTTGGAAGGTGAACCTTCGTCCCAGTCTGAGGTCCTGAGCGCTCGGGAGCAGGTTTTCATTAAGGATCTCTCTCTGTACTTTGCTCAGTTCATCTTTGCCTCGATCCTGACTAGTCTCTCAGTCCCTGACGCTGAAAAACATCCCGACAGCATGATGCTGCCACCACCATGCTTCACCGTAGGGATGGTGCCAGGTTTCCTCCAGACGTGGTGCTTGGCATTCAGGCCAAAGAGTTCAATCTTGGTTTCATCCAACCAGAGAATCTTGTTTCTCATGGTCTGAGAGTCTTTAGGTGCCTTTTGGCAAACTCCAAGCGGGCAGTCATGTGCCTTTTACTGACAATTGGCTTCCGTCTGGCCACTCTACCATAAAGGCTTGATTGCTGGAGTGCTGCAGAGATGGTTGACCTTCTGGAATGTTCTCCTATCTCCAGAGGAACTCTAGAGCTCTGTCAGTGACCATCGTGTTCTTGGTCACCTCCCTGACCAAGGCCCTTCTCCCCCAATTGCTCAGTTTGGCCGGGCGGCCAGCTCTAGGAAGAGTCTTGGTGGTTCCAAACTTCTTCCATTTAAGAAAGATGGAGGCCACTGTGTTCTTGGGGACCTTCAATGCTGCAGACATGTTTTGGTACCCTTGCCCAGATCTGTGCCGTGACACAATCCTGTCTCGGGGCTCTACGGACAACTCCTTCGACCTCATGGCTTGGTTTTTACTCTGACATGCACTGTCAACTGTGGGACCTTATATAAACAGGTGTGTTCCTTTCTAAATCATGTCCAATCAATTGAATTTACCAAGGATTGGCTCGAATCAAGTTGTAGAAACATCTCAAGGATGATAAATGGAAACAGGTTGCACCTGAGCTCAATTTCGAGTCTCATAGCAAAGGGTCTGAATAATTATGTAAATAATATAGTTCTGTTTCATTTTTAATGTATTAGCAACATTTTCTAAAAACCTGTTTTCACTTTGTCATTATGGGGTATTGCTGAGGATTATTTTTGTATTTTTATTTTTTAATCCATTTTAGAATAAGGCTGCAACGTAACAAAATGTGGAAAAAGTCAAGGGGGTCTGAATACTTTCTGAATGCACTTGTTAGCAGTTGATGTTATTCTTCAATAACACAGACCCCAAAGCAAATCAGGGGGAGAAAAATGTATTTATTCAAAGAGAACCAATCATTTTTTATGCTGGAAAGTAGATTGTAGATGTTTATTCTTCCCTGTTCTCAGTGTTTTCTCCCTTGCCTATGGTTGACCAATTAGAATTCCTTGCAATAACATTGGTCCAATGGCCAAATACCAAGTATCCCGTTTCAGGCTCAATGTATAGACCATTTGGACCAATGCTAACTTGCCACATGTAGCTATGAGTCCCGGACTGGAACCCCTACATAGATACTAAACAGATGTTGAACTAAAAACAACTGTTTCCATTGATCGTTAATTCCCTGTGTTGTATATTTATCTTGGAATACTCTTGCACACTGTATATAGGCTACTGTATCAATCATTCATTTGTTCATGTCATCACACACCATGCAAGTCATTGAAATGCAATCAAGCATTTTTGGTTTTAAAATAACAAAGCACCCTTGAATAATTAGCATAAACAATAAATAAACCGTTCCATTTCGGAAGTTGCATTCAGGAATCAATGCAACTGTTTTTAGTCTTTGCTGTAATAAAGGCTTAACAATAAAACGTTCCAACAGACTCTCTGGTACGGTTATCATTTATTTAGTATTTAGTGCGCTTCAACCTGTCAGACAAGCTCAGTGCATATGGTGGATTTGATTACCTGGATGTGCGTATATTCTTCAGCTTTTGTATTTGATTTGATTAAAACATACCATTCACCCTCTGAATGGCACACATACACAATCCATGTCTCAATTGTCTCAAGGCTTAAAAGTCCTTCATTAATCTGTCTCCTCCCGTTCATCGACACTGAAGTGGATTTAACACGTGGCATCAATGAGGGATCATAGCTCTCACCTGGTCAGTCTATGTCATGGAAAGAGTTCATAATGTTTTGTACACTCAGTGCATATCACACCAATTGACTTTTTTAAATGCTTTTCACACAGGTGACATTGAGACATTCTCTACATCCAGAGAGCAACAGCAGGAAGATCGCAGAGCTAAGAGGTCTCACCACTGCCCACATTGTGAGGAGATTTTCCCAATTCTATCAAAGCTAAAAATACACCTAAAAATACACACAGGAGAGAATCTGTATTCCTGCACTGACTGTGGGAAGAGCTTCACAACATCACAGGCTCTGACAGTTCATCAGAGAGTGCACACAGGAGAGAAGCCTTACTCCTGCTCTGACTGTGGGACGAGTTTCTCTCGACTGGGCAACTTAAAAACACATGAACGTATACACACAGGAGAGAAGCCTTACTCCTGCTCTGACTGTGGGGCAAGTTTCTCTCAACTGGGCACCTTAAAAAAACATGAACGTATACATACAGGAGAAAAGCCTTACTCCTGCTCTGACTGTGTAAAATGCTTCACAACATCAACTGAGCTAAAAGTTCACCAGAGAACACACACAGGAGAGAAGCCTTACTCCTGCTCTGACTGTGGAAAGAGTTTCTCTCGACTGAGCAACTTAAAAACACATGAACGTATACACACAGGAGAGAAGCCTTACTTCTGCTCTGACTGTGGGGCAAGTTTCTCTCAACTGGGCACCTTAAAACAACATGAACCTATACATACAGGAGAAAAGCCTTACTCCTGCTCTGACTGTGTAAAATGCTTCACAAGATCAACTGAGCTAAAAGTTCATCAGAGAACACACACAGGAGAGAAGCCTTACTCCTGCTCTGACTGTGGAAAGAGTTTCTCTCGACTGGGCACCTTAAAACAACATGAACGTATACACACAGGAGAAAAGCCTTACTCCTGCTCTGACTGTGTAAAATGCTTCACAACATTAACTGAGCTAAAAGTTCATCAGAGAACACACACAGGAGAGAATCCTTACTCCTGCTCTGATTGTGGGGCAAGTTTCTTTCGACTGGGCAACTTAAAAACACATGAACGTATACACACTGGAGAGAAGCCTTACTCCTGCTCTGACTGTGGGGCAAGTTTTTCTCAACTGGGCAGCTTAAAAACACATGAACGTATACACACAGGAGAGAAGCCCTACTCCTGCTCTGACTGTGGGGCAAGTTTCTCTCAACTGGGCACCTTAAAAAGACATGAACGTATACATACAGGAGAAAAGCCTTACTCCTGCTCTGACTGTGTAAAATGCTTCACAACATCAACTGAGCTAAAAGTTCATCAGAGAACACACACAGGAGAGAACCCTTCCTTCTGCTCTTAATATGGCAAGAGTTTCTCCCGTTTGGGCAATGTAAAAACACACCAATGGTTACACACTGGAGAGACTTATCACTGCACTGACTGTGAGACGAGATTCTACAGATTGGGCAATTTAAAAACACACCAACGTATACATAAGAAGTGGTAGTGGATTGGTTCAAATGAAGAAAGCGTAGAACACTATTGTAATCCTATTGTTTCTCACTGTGAGAGAACTGTGCAGAGGAAAGGGAGCGTTGTAGAATGTTAGCATCTCTTTACTGATCAGTGTTCACCTTGTCAGTTTTGCTGTGCTTAGATAGCTTCTACTGTAAAGATATTGAGATGACCTTGGATTTGCCCTTAGGGTTGAATATCCTCTTTGAGACGTCTCATAATGGAGTCTGATGGTTGACTGGGTGGTACTGCTTCCCTCTGCAGTTTTCTGTGGGAATGAGCTAGTAGACACAACATACACTGAGTGTACAAACATTAAGGACACCTGCTCTTTCCATGACATAGACTGACCAGGTGAACCCAGGTGAAAGCTATGATCCTTACTGATGTAGTTGTGGTGTATTTATTATGGATCCCCATTAGCTTTCAGCAGAAAACAAGAAACTGCAGTTGCAGTGGGCTAAGGAATGAAAACACTGGACACTGGAGAATTTGAAAAACATTGCCTGGTCTGATGAATCCCGGTTCCTGCTGTTTCATGCTGATGGGAGGACTAAGGTATGGAGAAAACCATGAGTACATGCAACCATGCCGTGTGTCAGCATTGCAGGCTGGTGGTGGTGGTGTGGGGTGTGTTTTCATGGCACACATTGGGCCCCTTGATAAAAGTGGAGCAACGTTTGAATGCCACAGGATATCTAAACATCATTGCCAATCCGGTGCATCCCTTAATGGCAGTATGTGTTCTTGGCAATGGTGTATCCATCTGCAAAATATATTTTTTCAGCAGGATTATGCCCCGTGCAACCAGCCTTGTCCAGGAATTGTTCCAAGAACATGACAGTGAATTCAGCTTACTTCAGTGGCCTGCCGAGGCACCAGATCTCAATCCAATTGTGCATCTGTGGGAGGAGATGGAACGAGCTATTCGGAGTAGAGATCCACTCCCAGCCAACCTGACACAACTGTGGGAAGCGTTGCAGTCAACATGGACCAGCATCCCTGTGGAACGCTCTCTACACCTTGGACAGTCCATGCCCTGACGAATTGAGGCTATTCTGAGGACAAAGGGGGGTGCAAATCAATATTAGGAAGGTGTTCCTAATGTTTTGTACACTCAGTGTATATCAGACAAAGATGTTGTGATGATCGGTTTTCACCATTAGTTTGGGTGGATGATTTTATATTACTAAACTTTTGTTTAATGATAAACAGGCTATGAATCGACTACTTGTGTTTTTTAAATTGTCTTTTAAAACTAGATTCATTATTTTATTAATTGATTATGAATGTATTTGGATAACTGTATTTAAGTTAATTGATTTGGCGGCAGGTAGCCTAGCCATTAAGAGTGTTGGACCAGTAACTGAAAGGTCTCTGGTTTGAATCCTGAGGCGACTAGGTGAAAAATATGTTGTTGTGCCCTTGATCAAGGCAATTAACCCTAATTGGTTCTGTAAGTCGCTCTGGATAAGAGCATCTGCTAAATGACAAAAATGTAATGAAAAATAATGTTTGTACATTAATTTATGCTGGGCAACCTCTTCTTCTCTTGTGTATAATTAAATGAAACAAACTGTTTTAAGTGAAATAGTGTCTATATATAAAACAAATTTGATCCCATTCACATTCTCCCAAACAAATGGCCTATACTGTATATACAAGACACAACATTACCTCTTTGTTTACCCTGGCCAGAGGGACAGGGCCATAGTAGGCTAGACTATGTACAGTGCCTTGCAAAAGTATTCATACCCCTTGGTGTTTTTCCTATTTTGTTGCATTACAACCTGTAATTTAAATTGATTTTTATTTGGATTTCATGTAATGGACATACACAAAATAGTCCAAATTGGTGAAGTGAAATGAAAAAAATTACTTGTTAAAAAAATAAATAAAAAACATAACGGAAAAGTGGTGCGTGCATATGTATTCACCCCCTTTGCTATGAAACCCCTAAATAAGATCTGGTGCAACCAATTACCTTCAGAAGTCACATAATTAGTTAAATAAAGTCCACCTGTGTGCAATCTAAGTGTCACGTGATCTGTCACATGATCTCTGTATATATATACCTGTTCTGAAAGGCCCCAGAGTCTGCAACACCACTAAGCAAGGGGCACCACCAAGCAAGCGGCACCATGAAGATCAAGGAGCTCTCCAAACAGGTCAGCGACAAAGTTGTGGAGAAGTACAGATCAGGGTTGGGTTATAAAAAAATATCCTAAACTTTGAACATCCTACGGAGCACCATTAAATCCATTATTAAAAAATTGAAAGAATATGGCACCACAACAAACCTGCCAAGAGAGGGCCGCCCACCAAAACTCACGGACCAGGCAAGGAGGGCATTAATCAGAGAGGCAACAAAGACACCAAAGATAACCCTGAAGGAGCTGCAAAGCTCCACAGCGGAGATTGGAGTATCTGTCCATAGGACCACTTTAAGCCGTATACTCCACAGAGCTGGGCTTTACGGAGAAGTGGCCTGAAAAAAGCCATTGCTTAAAGAAAAAAATAAGCAAACACCAAAAGCCATTTGGGAGACTCCCCAAACATATGGAAGAAGGTACTCTGGTCAGATGAGACTAACATTGAGCTTTTTGGCCATCAAGGAAAATGCTATGTCTGGCGCAAACCCAACACCTCTCATCACCCCGAGAACACCATCCCCACAGTGAAGCATGGTGGATGTTTTTCATCGGCAGGGACTGGGAAACTGGTCAGAATTGAAGGAATGATGGATGGTGCTAAATACAGGGAAATTCTTGAGGGAAACCTGTTTCAGTCTTCCAGAGATTTGCAGCTGGGACGGAGGTTCACCTTCCAGCAGGACAATGACCTTAAGCATACTGCTAAAGCAACACTCAAGTGGTTTAAGGGGAAACATTTAAATGTCTTGGAATGGCCTAGTCAAAGCCCAGACCTCAATCCAATTGAGAATCTGTGGTATGACTTAAAGATTGCTGTACACCAGCGGAACCCATCCAACTTGAAGGAGCTGGAGCAGTTTTGCCTTGAAGAAGGGGCAAAAATCCCAGTGGCTAGATGTGCCAAGCTTATAGAGACATACTCCAAGAGACTTGCAGCTGTAATTGCTGCAAAAGGTGTCTCTACAAAGTATTGACTTTGGGGGGGTGAATAGTTATGCACGCTCAAGTTGTCTGTTTTCTTGTCTTATTTCTTGTTTGTTTCACAATAAAAAATATTTTGCATCTTCAAAGTGGTAGGCATGTTGTGTAAATCAAATGATACAAACCCCCCAAAAATCAATTTTAATTCCAGGTTGTAAGGCAACAAAATAGGAAGAATGCCAAGGGGGTGAATACTTTTGCAAGTCACTGTAGCTGCTGTTGTTAGTAGCCTGCAGTTTCCATGCAATACAGCATGTCAGATCGCTAGTGTTTAGGTGTATAGGCTTCTACATTTATGCAAGAGTTTTTGCTTGTGTCTGTCGGGGGTGATGTGTTACCAGGCTTGCTAAATAACTACAGGAGGGAAGTGGAGAGCGCTCCTTGAGCTTTGTGCCCGGTCCACGCGACATGGTCAAGAGACGCAAAGAGCCAGCATTAGCACTCCGATGTGAAGGACAGCCCTTACAAAAATGTACCATGGTAGAAAAATGAACAACAACATTCCATTGTACTATGATGTGTTTTGGGTCACTACCAAGGCAGGAAAATACTATGGCACTGGTGCAAATACCATGGCATTTTCCTGCCACTGTAGTGACCCAATAAACATGATAGTACCGTGGTATCTTTTTCATTGTAATACCATGTCAGGGAAATACCATGGTAGCTGCACCAGTACCATGGTATTTTCCTGCAATGGTAGTGACCAAAAAACACAGATTTTTGTAAAAAATGATACTGGGCCAAGAAACATGGAGAGAAGAAACTGCCAGATGTGTCATAATAGGACACACATTTGATATGGAACATTGGATACATTCAGCAGGGTGGGAAAAAACACAGGAAAACACGTTTTAAATGGATTGTCGGAAGGGCTGTGGTCACCATTCATGTAATACATTAAATCTATACATCAGACGGTATTGGGGAGCTATTTCATAGGGTGTTCACAGGTTCATTATTTTCCCATTTCAATCTTATACCAACCGGATTGAATTTACAATATAGGGGGGGTTTGTAACTAGGTTTACTTTTGAAACTTAAGTATATTTAAAACCAAATACTTTTAGACTTTTACTCAAGTAGTATTTCACTGGGTGACTTTCACTTTTACTTAAGTCATTTTCTATTAAGGTATCTTTACTTTTACTCAAGTATGACTATTGGGTACTTTTTCCACCCCTGCCTACCTGTTCTATTAAAATATATTCATCATATTTCTCCAATGCCAAACCAGTGTGTCTTGTTTGCATCGAAAATGTGGCTGTGTATGAATCTAAGCATGGTACTTTCAGAAGTAGATTTTCCACCCAAGACTTGAGGCCGAAGTCCTACGCAGAAAGGAAGGTAGGTCTAAGGAGTGAACACCCTGTGTGTTCTACAGTGGAGATTTTAGCATGTACATATTTTATTATTATTATTATTTAACCTTTATTTAACTAGGCAGACTAGCTAAAATTCTGTTACAAATGGTTTTAGTAGTCCGACAATGTCACTAATCTGGATTTAGACTGTCTGCTACTTCAGGTCTAAATAGGGGTATAATCTATACCTTGTGACAATGTAGGACTACTGAAACCATTGTAAGACAGACTTTTGTTAGCCTTTAAGGCGTCAGCATGCTTTCCCAGCCGAAACAGTTCGGAAGAGTTTGTGCATATCTTATGACAACATTTTGTTTTCGTTTTGGACTTACGGTAAGGGTTTTTTTCAGCTGTTCTGGCACACAACATTTTTTTCCTCGAGTCAAGCCGAAGTCTGTAGCCGAAGGGGAAGGGGGTTATTGGTCAACAGTAGGTATTCTTCAATAATGTATTTGTCCTTAAATGAGAGACGAGTCGTTTTTCATGCAGATTTTTTCATTGAGATCTGCAACAAACATCTTAGTTAAATGTAAAATTGCACCACTAAGATCTCTTCGGCAAAAACATCAACATTAAAGACAGATTTCTTGAGTTTTCTGACTATTTTGAGGAAGTGGTTATAGACCCTTTTCCAGTACATGACACACTGACGTCACAAACAGACCGTGACTATAGGACCTAGGCCTTCAGAGGGACCAAAAATCTAACAATAAGTTGAATAAAAAAAAAAACATGAAAAGAACAGAAAACATAGCATCACTTAATACGCCAGACATTATATATTCTGTAGTCGGGCCATTCTAGTTCTAGTGAAGGAGGAGCAATGCTTTTTGATGACATTATGAATGAATCAAACAGGTCGCGCTTCGGGCTGCCGCGCACACAGACAGAACCCGCATGGGACACAACATGACACATAGAATTTTGAAGATGGCGCCGACAGATATGGCAGCTCTGCTTCTAGCTCCTAAGCAACTTTGCAGTATTTCTTACATTATTTGGCCAGTATTTTTTTTTGTGTTATTACATTACAGCCGGAAATAACTTTTGGATATCAGAGCGGCGGTAACTCACCTGCCATCACTAGCCGGCTTCCACCCGGTTACGCAACCCTGCAGCTTAGAGGCTACTGCCCTACATATATAGACTTGGAATCACTGGCCACTTTAATAATGAAACACTAGTCACTTTAATAATGTTTACATATTTTTGCTTTACTCATCTCATATGTATATACTGTATTCTATTCTACTGTATTTTAGTTTATGCCACTCCGACGTTGCTCATCCTAATATTTA
The DNA here is from genome assembly GCF_020615455.1 of Coregonus clupeaformis. Classification (NCBI taxonomy): domain Eukaryota; kingdom Metazoa; phylum Chordata; class Actinopteri; order Salmoniformes; family Salmonidae; genus Coregonus; species Coregonus clupeaformis. The sequence continues at coordinate 44,741 of NW_025535155.1, read as the reverse complement.
TATATTTCTTCAATCCATTCTTTTACTTTTAGATTTGAGTGTATTGTGTGTATTGTTGTGAACTGTTAGATACTACTGCACTGTTGGCGCTAGAAACACAAGCATTTCGCTACAACCGCAATAGCATCTGCTAAATATGTATATGTGACCAATACAATTTGATTTGTTTTGAACATAATGCACTGTTTGCACAGCTTATGGTAGCCAGCACCACTATCACACTATCACCAATAGAGACAACAACAGTGTCACATCAAATGTGAAAGGCTTGTGGTGCTGAAAGGACAGCAACCGTAATACCTGTGCACTCCATGGCGCTGAAGGAGAGCCAGTTTTGGTCAAACACAGAGACAGGGCTGATAGCCAGGAGACAGCAGTCTCACACAGCATCAAATAATGTTACGGAATAAGCAGCCCATTCACTCCAGTAGGCCCCATGAAGTCAGAACAATACAATAGCACAACCATTTCATTTCCAAAATGAAATTAACAAACCAGCTATTACTTCCCATTGCAAATATATTTTATCACGTTCATCACACTAACTGGTGATACAAAGTTTAAATGCAACAATGTTTTCCAGTCATTGTAAGTGAGGACCTGGTGGACCTATTGGGAAACCACACAATCATTTGGCCTTTTTTTGGGGGCTTGGGCTCATTAAATGTTGTTAATGTAGGGCTCATAAAATGCATTTAATATATGTCTGATCAGGCTCAGGTAGCATCAGGTTTGTATTTTCATGCTGATCAAAGCTCTAATCAAATCCAGACATTTATAAGCGTTAAAATGATTTTGAATGACACTTCTGGTTTTGGCGGAAAATACCGGGTTACCCGGGAGAAGAGTGATTTATTCTCGGGATGAAACATTTGTAAAACACCGGGGAAATATTAAACCCTATTGGCATACCAGTTGATTCACAAGACACCAACTAAGTAACTTACATATACGGTATTATTAATAAAGACAGGCTATTTTTATTGTTCATATTATTTGCATTGATGATGTATTGAAGTCAAGTGGTTCAACATTCAAATGTAGTTGGATGGACCACACAGGACTGCTTGGAAAACCCGACGGTCGGTGGAACACTTGCGCCACCAAGTGGACAATTGCTTCAGTTCCCTTGTGGCATCAACGCTACCAGAGATATGTGATATAAGATCAAATGTTATGTCAATATTATTATCTCTAAATTGATTCCCCCACCCGTATTTCATATATTATTATTCCGATTTAGCTGTTAATCTGGATTTAATTTATAAACGCTTTCTGTCATTTCCGATTGGAGGGCAGATGACCACGTGACTTCCGATCCTACCAATTTGTTACTTTGTAACAGTCAAAAGTGGTTATTCCCAACGTTGATCAACTCCCAATCTATGACACGATTTTCTTTAAATCATTATCTTTGATATTTGGTGGACAGTTTACAGAGCTACGTTTTGTGTAAACGTCATCGAATATGACGTGCCCGAGAACGGCACCTTCCTCCCGAAAGCATTGCGGTATCGCTTCTCGGCCTTTTGGCTAAGATCAAGATCAAGCTGCAGTACCAAGGAGATCCTGAAGGTGGAGCGATGTCGTCATCGTCCACGCCACAGTCGGCAGCCGCCGGACTGAAGAACACGCTGCGTTTTCAATGGACTGGAAAAGAAAAGTTGATGGAAAGAGTTAATTTTGGAAAGGACGTTCTTTTTGGACCTCTACGGCTGACACCAGACGATGTGCACTGTCTGCAACAAAACACACCGGAGAAGTTTTATGATGTGTCGTTCTACACCATCACCAGGCTGGAGGAGGTGAGAGGGCTCTTCCGAGCGAACTCGACAGCACCCGCCCTCAGTAGCTTTCAAGTTGAGTCCCTGTGCAGGCACAATCTGAGGGTGCTAACCGTGCACATGTTCAACCCCTGGGTCACTGAAGAAACGCTAGTGTGCTACCTCAGCCGGTATGTGACCATCTTGCCAGGAGTGAGAGACATTAAGGACGCCCTAGGCATCTGGACAGGGAAGAGGCAGTTTCGCGTGCTGCTAAAGGAAGACGAGAGCGGCCATGATGGCTACCTCCATCCTCCCGCGTCTTTTTCTATCGGTGCAGACAGGGGTTACCTCATGTATGCTGGGCAGCCTCGTTTTTGCAGGAAGTGCAGCACGTACGGGCACCTCGCTGATGCCTGCACCCAGACAAGGTGCAGAAACTGTGGGACCCTCGGCCATGTAATGAGGGATTGCACCGTGCCTAAGCGCTGCAGTCTGTGCAGCTCAGAGGAGCACCTGTTCCGTCACTGCCCAAAGGCAGCCCCCTCCTACGCCAGAGCGGTGAGCGGGAAAAGAGCAGATGAGGGAAAAGTTATAGAGCTACGCGCTATTGAGGAGGTCGTGAAGGAGCTAGTGATGGAGAGAGAACTGCGAGAGTCTGAGGAGAGCGGGAGTGCGGCGCCATCATCACCTCATGAGGAGAGCGGAGCGGGGGACAGGAGCTGGAGCAAGCAAATGGAGGAGGCTACGGGAGAGCCCACCGCGCCCTCCGCTCCGGAGAGCTGGACCACGGTGGGAGAGAGGAGGAAGTGCTCTGTCAAGAGGAAGCAGATGAGCCCTGTTTCCCCACTCATCCGCATGGAGGCGACGGAGGAGTCCGCCCTGGGGGGGGAATCGTTTCAGTTGTTTTGCAAGCGGGGAGTCTGAGGAGAAAAGCGCGGGAAACCCGGGCAGCGCAGAGGAGACTCTGCTTTCCCTGTCAGGCGCGAGCTCTACCGACAGCAGCGGTCTCGCACCCAGCGGTGTTCCAGCACCCACACTGACTGAGGAGGAAAGTGTTTTCCCGACCCCTATCTTTGTGGACAGTCCTCCCCCTGGGGACCACCGTTTCCCAGACAGGCCTCCTAACGAGGAACTGTACTTAAAGTGAGTCTGGAAATTCATGTCATATTTAGATAGTTGTCTGCTTCCCTCCTTTCCCCATGTCGTCCCTTTTTAGCATAGCTAGCATAAACGCTAGAGGGCTTAGGAACCCCGTTAAAAGGGCGACTGTTTTTTCCCATTTGTCCTCCATTTGCTTCTCTGTGTGTTTTTTTACAAGAAGTACATTTAAAAGATCAAAATGATGTGGAGAGATTTACGAGGGAATGGGTTCAGGGAGAGTCAAGGTGGAGTGTCGGCGGGGTGCATTCTACAGGGGTTGGTGTTCTATGTGGAAATAGGGATTTAAAAATAGTGGGAAGTTTTTCGGCAGTACACGGGAGGGTTTTAATAGTAGATATTGATTGGAGGGGCAAATGTCTTCGGTTAATTAATGTATATGCACCATCGACACCCAAGGAAAGGAGGGAAATGCTGAACAACCTAGACGCTATTTTTATGACAAACAGACAGGTTATTATGGGGGAGATTTTAATGTGTCATATGACCGAGGTAATCTGGGAGGGCATCTTGTAAAAAACCTAATAGAGAAATATAATTTGGTGGATACTTATAGAGTGGCGCATGCAAATGATCCCGGTTTCACCTGGGGAAACAGCAGGGGCGCGAGGAGCCGCATAGATTATGTGTTTGTTCCGCGTGGACTCGGTGTGTCCTCTGCACGCGTCACTCCGGTTTTTTATTCTGACCACAGTTGCCTGTCTGTGACAGTAGAATTAAAAACAATTGAATTTGGAAAAGGATATTGGAAAATTAATAATGGTATTTTACATGACAAAACATTTGAGACTAGATTTAGGTATTTTTTCCAGGGCTGTGTAACCATGAAATCCTTTTATTCTACTGTCATAGACTGGTGGGAGAGCACAAAATTACGAATCAAGATTTTTATTCAGAATTATTGCAAAGATAAAGCACGTAATAAATACAAAGATTTTTATAAGTTGCAGAACGAACTAGAAGATCTGCACATCCAAGGTAATTTGAATGGTGGTGGTTTAGATAAAGACACATTGTGTAACCTGCAGAAAAAGCAGCAGGCCTTTTTTGAAAAGAAAGCTCGAGATTTCATGTTTAAAAGTCAACAAGATAAATGGGATAATGATGAGAAGTGCTCTGCATATTTTTTCAAACAAATTAAGTCACGGGGAAAGAGGAGGACCATTTCGGCTTTATTGAATCAAGACGGGGAGACGGTTGAGGATGGAGATGGCATGCTTGGTGTCGCTACCCAGCACTTTTCTCAGCTATTCCAAAAGCAAACAATTAATTATGAGAAGGGGACTACTTTTTTTAAAATGTGTGGATGTGCAGATACCTTTAGATATTAGAGACCAATTAGAAGGGGAATTGAATTTAGATGAAATATATATGGCACTGAAGAGCATGAAAGATAACAAAGTACCAGGAGTGGATGGGCTCTCTAAAGAGTTTTACATAGTTTTTGGGATTTAATTGGATGTCATCTTTTGGAAGTATTTAGAGTTATTTTTGGTTTGGAGCATATGGGAGGTTCAATGTGCGAGGGGGTAATCTCGCTACTTTACAAAAAGGGAGACCCCAAGACACTAGCAAATTGGAGACCTTTAACAATGTTGTGTGTAGACTATAAAGTATTAAGTAAAGCCATAACTAATCGTCTGTCTTCTGCCATGGCATATGTTGTTGGTTTAGACCAAACATGTGGTGTGGTAGGGAGAAAGTTAACCTGGAACTTGCAATTGCACAGAGACGTTCAAGCATATTTAGAGGAAAGGCACCTGCCAGCTATTACTGTAAATTTGGACCAGGAAAAAGCCTTTGACATGGTAAACCATGAGTTTTTGTTTAGAGTTCTGAAAAAATGTGGTTTTGGAAATAATTTTATGAAATGGGTAAAAATTCTTTATAGTAATGTGGGAAGCAGAGTAAATATTAATGGGAATATTGGAAATGTAATCAAGCAATTACGAGGTGTCAGACAGGGGGACCCTCTCTCTGCGCTATTGTATGTTTTATATATTGAACCTTTCGCATGTGCAATTAGGACAAATTACAACATCAAAGGCATTATATTACCTGGAGGGGATATTCTAAAAATTTCACAATACGCGGACGACACCATTTTATATTTACAAGACGACCTGAGCTTGAAAGAGGTTATCAAAGTCATTGATGAGTTCTCTGTTGCCTCCGGGTCTAGGATTAACAAGAATAAAACAGAAATAAAATATATGGGACAGTGGAAATGGAGATCTGATCAGTTATGTGGTTTGACTGTGTGCACAGGACCAATGGTAGTGCTCGGGATATCTTTCGGAAATCAAATTAAAGATGACATGGTTAATTGGAAAGAAAAACTACTTTCGCTTAATAAAAGATTGGGACTGTGGAAAGTGAGGCGACTATCTTTTAGTGGCAAGGTGTTAGTGCTGAAGGCGGACATTCTGCCTTCATTACTCCACCTTGCATATGTGTTTCCCATGCCGGTGTCTCTAAGGAAAATGTTCATACGTGTACTGTTTAATTTCTTTTGGGGGGGATATGAGTACATCCGGAGAGATCGGATGTACCAGCCTATAGAGGCTGGTGGAAGGGATTTCCCTCATATTCCTCTCAAACTAGATGCGTTGTTCTACTCAAACGTTTGTTGTCTTTTGTCGTCTTCTGTACATAAATGTCATATATTAATCAAATTCTGGCTGTCCATACCGTTAAGGTTTATGGTGGAGTGGGATAACAGTAAGCCAAAAGCTGAAATTATCCCATTACATTTTAAGAAAATAGTTGAATGGGCAAGGAAAAACCCTGTCTGCAAAGTAATAGAAAATGTAATCAACCACAGACTGCTATATGTGAAATTGATAGAAAATTGTCGTCCTAGAGACCGATTACCTATATCACCTTCCACCTGGCTACGGGCACAATTAAAAGGTTTAGACAACAGACTGAAAGATTTTAATTGGCTTGTTTTACACAGACGTCTTCCGGTCCGTTCAACATTATATGATCATAATTTGACCCTGAATAAATTTTGTCCCAGGGACAACTGTTTCGCAATTGAAACAATTCCCCATGTTTTATGGGAATGCTCTTTTGCCCAAATAGTTTGGAAGAAAATTAAAATAGATTTTAATATTTTAAAAAACATTGATTATGAAGGGGTAGCCAAATTTGAACTAAAAAATGTGGAAAAGGTGCAATTATTAGAATTAGTGACTCTGGTGTCCCTTATCAAGACCAAACTTTGGGAGGCCAGATGTGGTGCGGTCAATGACACCCTCAAGTGGTCACCGACGGGATTGGTTAAATTTATAAAACAAGAAATTTGGAAAAAAATACAATTCGAAATAGATAAGTGGGGCATCACATCTGTTAAACATAGATGGAAAGGGATATACCCTTCTTTGTAAACGTTTTTTATAGCCTATATATAGGCCTATGTATAACTGTATTCTGTCATGTAAATTGAAATGTAGGCTAAGCCTTTGTAAATATTTGATATACACTGAGGTTTATTCAGAGTTCCCTTTGGTATATGTGTATGATTTTATTTCTATAATAGTTTTTATTCCTTTGAAAGATCAGCTTTGGGAGATTGTTAGAGGCAATTGTTTACATGCTTCTCTTGAATGTAGGCCTTTTAGCTGGTCAGGTTCCTCAGAACAGCACTTTTTTTTAGGAGTTTTGCTATTTTTATACGGTTAAGGTACTGTTTTTGTAAATCCATGTTATGTACAACGTTATGCACTGAATTTGTACTTGTATTTGAATGTGAAATGAAAATAAAAATTATTTTTCCAAAAAAAAAAAAAAAAAAAATCTGTTCTTATCAGTTTAATATCTGATACGTCCCCTATCTGGGGACCATATATTAAATTGATTTTTGGAACAGGGAGATGGAATAGGGGCTTGCTCCGTCCACTCCACGCATCGACCTGGTATTGCAGTACCTCCAGGAACGGTGCACCCCCTGTCATTGTAAAGATAAAGCAGGCAAAGACAACAGAATTGCTTTGTTATATTCCATTAGGATCACGATGTATTTTATATTTTCACGTTTGACCATCTTCATCTCAATGTCAATGATGGCTAGAAAGTGATGGTGAAGTCAGTCACTGTTATATTGACTATGATAGCTGATGTGAATGGTGCGTTAATCATCTAATCAAATCAATGTTTATTCGTCACATGCACAGGATACAGGGTGTAAATGGTACAGTGATAATGCTTTAAAGATAATGCTTTAAAAAAATCTTGGCATAGATTGGGAGTTGATCAACGTTGGGAATAACCACTTTTGACTGTTACAAAGTAACACATTTGTAGGTTCGTAAGTCACGTGGTCATCTGCCCTCCAATCGGAAATGACAGAAAGCGTTTATAAATTAAATCCAGATTAACAGCTAAATCGGAATAATAATATATGAAATACGGGTGGGGGAATCAATTTAGAGATAATAATATTGACATAACATTTGATCTTATATCAAATATCTCTGGTAGCGTTGATGCCACAAGGGAACTGAGCAATTGTCCACTTGGTGGCGCAAGTGTTCCACTGACCGTCGCATTTGAATGTTGAACCACTTGACTTCCATACATCATCAACGCAAATAATATGAACAATAAAAATAGCCTGTTTTTATTTTACATGTCTGTAGAGCCTTGTACGATAAGACCACGGTGAAGAGGCCTTCATAAAGTTGCCGTCCTAAATTACTAGAGGCCAAACTTCAAAGATGTCCATGGCACTGGACTGCAGTAAGAGCTAGGCCTACAGTGCGGCCTACGGAGCGGTCCTGGTGTATGGTCCTGGCTGCCTAAATGTTTCCTCCACATAATAAACTGTACAAACATGGCACTTTAGAGGGTTACTTTTACAATTAGCCTTACTGAGTCACTACAACAAACTTCCTATCATGGACATGAAATGCCATTAGGCCTAATGAAGATACCGTATATGTAAGTTACTTAGTTGGTGTCTTGTGAATCAACTGGTATGCGCATCAGGGTTTAATATTTCCTCGATATTATACAAATGTTCCATCCCGAGAATAAATCACTCTTCTCCCGGGTAACCCGGTATTTTCCGCCAAAACCGGAAGTGTCATTCAAAAGCATTATAACACTTATAAATGTCTGGATTTGATTAGAGCTTTGATCAGCATGAAAATACAAACCTGATGCTACCTGAGCCTGATCAGACATATATTAAATACATTTTATAATACATTTTACAAATCCAAATCCCAGATGAAGAATAAGACACTATTTCAAAGCATAGTACATGTAATGTTAGCCAAGTACAATGTAATTACTAGTTGTTACACAGGATTTAGCCAATTAAAATTAAGTGTATCTTTAGGAGTACTTGTAATTCATGTGTACAGTACATTACCCATCCTGACAACCTGGCCCTCAATTTAAAGCTTGTGGAAGTGACATCCAAGTGGGAGAATAAATACACTAGCACACCACAGAGTATCTGTATAAGAAAATCATTCAGAGCACACTGTGCTGCCAATCACGGTGTAAGGTGCGACATTATGCGGGTGTGGAGAGCTCGTTAGAGGATAGAGAAAGCTTGCATTGAAGAGCTGGGCATCGTGTTATGACCTGCATTATCTGAATTAGGCCCACAGAATTATACCTACGGAGGAGCGGCTTCTATGGAGGAACTTTGAATGTCTTTGAACTTCAGAGTTGGTTTAACGTTGGACCAGAGCAGATGTTAGCTAGCTAGCTAACAACCTTGTTTGTGCAGTGCAGTGTAGCACTAGAATTAAAAACAGGTCGTACCTTTATGTCGTTAATAAATCCAATGTGAAACGTGGTGACTATAGTATCCTTAACTAGCATTGAAAAAGTTCATCCATTCTTCTCAAATTAAACATATCTCCCTAATTTCTGAATCATGCTTGTAACGTTGTCAGTAGGATACAGTAACCTATGCTTCAGAGGGGAGGAGCAGGTAGTTTCCACACGCACACCCACTGGCAAAGATTTCCATTCCAGCTGGCAGGCAGTAACTGGAATACGTTTCTAGAGTGAGCTTTGTTGCGATTTTGTGGGACTGGAGAAAAATACCCGGAAAGTAAAATAAGGTTATTACCTGGATTCCATGCTTTTAAAATAACTGCTGTTCCTGAAAAGTATAGAACACTTTAGTTTCCGGTTCTTTTTAACGTTATTTTTCAGTTCTGTTCCCTGAACCGGTTCCAACCCTAGAGAAATTATTTGGATGAAGGTCATGCTTAGCCTAATAAACTATAAAGGGAAATAAATTGCTACAGTTTACACTTTTTTAGTAATTTAATGAAATGTTGTAATCTGATCTCGGAATGCACGGACCGTTAGGTACTGGGGAACAGGAAGTTCCGGGCAGGCGTGCACCATTCTTCACAATAAAGAAAGCGCCAGAACTGTGCAGTCAAGAAGATAACCTTTGTGTCCGTTTCTATTTATTACTAGAGGTATGTCATAGCACGTTTAAACTTTCTAATGTCGAAAGAACATGTCATACCATGCTAGGTAACACATCCGTTAAGGTATTATCACGTTTGGTAAAGGTTTGATGTGTTATTTTTGTGTCAAACCAAGTGAAGAACGTGATAAAAACTATTTTACAAGTCACATAGCTAGAGACTTTGGGTTTGTCTGAGTGGATGTACATAATTTTCTCAAGGTAATTTCATAAATAATCAATTTATTTGAGATTTCTGTGTTCGTTTAGCATATTATTGGTTTTGTGTAAAATTCCCAAGCTGGTAAAATGGCGGCTACTCTCGGTCAGCGTCAACGGACTTCAGTGAGGACAGTGCGGGTGCATCAGAGAGACAATTTCACGGTCGCACTACTGTTTTGAAGCAGAATGTAATGATTATCAGTTTTCTACATGTGTACTAATATTCAGACACATTCTGTTGTTTCTGTCTTTATCAATAAATGTTGCTATGGTGTGAACAGGAAATACAATTGGTTTTTGATTGAAGTAATACAGTGAAGACAAGGTTTAAAGAAATTAGCACACAGTGCTGTCTAAAACAAACTGTAACCTTGTACTAAATGGATTTTGAGTCATTTATGCGTTTATCTACTATAGGTTAGGTATTAGCTCAAAAGTATTGTGGAGCTCCTGCACCTTAATATAAACAGTACCGGCACCCACAATGAGTATTAGCACCTATTTCAGTCCAATTCAAGCACTGAATTAAATAATTGAACAAGAAAAAAGTGAAAATATTTTTAGAGAATAAAGAAAGTGCCAGAACTGTCAAGACAATAACTTTTTGTATCTGTTTCTCTTTATTACTACTGGCCGATTCAGGTAAGTCTGAGGCCGGTAACATCAACAGTGAGGACAAAACCCAGCCTGCCTCTCTCCTTCCACACTGAGTCCAAACCTACAGTCACTGGGTCCTGATTGTGACAGTGGAGCCCAGTTTACTGCAGGATCCAGAGATGGCATCAGTGAAGCTGGAAGACTGCAGTCAAACACTGGAGCTGAATGTCAACATTAAAGATGAAGAAGAGGAGAAGAAGATTGGGAAATCTGTTTCTCACGGTAAGAGCAGGTTCTATCTAACTAAGTTTGTTGGACATGATTTGGAAAGGCACACCTGTCTATATACAGTGCATTCGGAAAGTATTCAGACCCCTTGACTTTTTCGACATTTTGTTACAATTGTTACAATTGTAAAATTGATTAAATTGTTTTTTTCCCTCATCAATCTACACACAATACCCCACAATGACAAAGCAAAAACAACAACAACTGAACAATCACATTTACATAAGTATTCAGACCCTTTACTCAGTACTTTGTTTAAGCACCTTTGGCAGTGATTGCAGCTAAAGTCTTAATGTGTATGACGCTACAAGCTTGGCACACCTGTATTTGGGGAGTTTCTCCCATTCCTCTCTGCAGATCCTCTCAAGCTCTGTCAGGTTGGATGGGGTGCGTCGCTGCACAGCTATTTTCAGGTCTCCAGAGATGTTCGATTGGGTTTAAGTCCCGGCTCTGGCTGGGCCACTCAAGGACATTCAGAGACTTGTCCCGAAGCCACTCCTGCGTTGTCTTGGCTGTGTGCTTAGGGTCGTTGTCCTGTTGGAAGGTGAACCTTCGCCCCGGTCTTGAGGTCCTGAGCGCACTGGAGGAGGTTTTCATCAAGGATCTCTCTGTACTTTGCTCCAATCATCTTTCCCTCTATCCTGACTAGGCTCCCAGTCCCTGCCGCTGAACAACATCCCCGCAGCATAATGCTTCCACCACCATGCTTCACCATAAGGATGGTGCCAGGTTTCCTCCAGACGTGACGCTTGGCATTCAGGCCAAGAAGTTCAATCTCGGCTTCATCACACCAGAGAATCTTGTTTCTCATGGTCCGAGTCCTTTAGGTGCCTTTGGCAAACTCCAAGCGGGCTGTCATGTGCCTTTTGCTGAGGAGTGGCTTCCGTCTGGCCACTCTACCATAAAGGCCTGATTGGTGGAGTGCTGAAGAGATGGTTGTCCTTCTGGAAGGTTCTCACATTTCCATAGAGGAACTCTGGAGCTCTGTCAGAGTGACCATCATGTTCTTGGTCACCTATATAGACAGTTGTGTGACTTTCCAAATCAGCTCCAATCAATTGAATTTACCACAGTTGGACTCCAATTAAGTTTTAGAAACATCTCAAGGATGATCAATGGAAACAGGATCCACCTGAGCTCAATTTCGAGTCTCATAGCAAAGGGTCTGAATACTTATGTAAACAAGGTATTTCTGCTGTTTTATTTTTAATACATTTGCAAAAATGTCTAAGAACCTGTTTTCACTTTGTCATTATGAGGTATTGTGTGTAGATTGATGAGATTTTTTTTTATTTAATCCATTTCAGAATAAGGCTGTAACGAATCAAATTGTGGAAAAAGTCAAGGGGGTCTGAGTACTTTCCTAATCATTCCCAAAAGTGGACCTAGAAGTTTGTCCTTAAATATCTATTGGGAGCCCATCTGGACCTTCCGCTTAACCTCCCTTCATATTGAAAATAGCATCAGATATTTCAACACCATCCAATTCCTTTTCCAGATCCAATTTAGTGTCTTCTGAAGTAGAGGGAAAATCAAGACCTGACTAGTTCAGTTCTCAGGAGATTCAGAGTTGTAAAGTGTGTTGTAGTAGGAAGCAAATGTTTGGTTTATTTCTACAGGATCCATTGATAATTGTCCTTGTAAATTATGAATTGCATTAAAGGCTGAATTTTACTTCTTACTGTGCCAGGCCAGCAATTTACCAGGTTTTTCACCTTGATCATAGAAGGACTGTTTCAGCCTAGTTAAGCTGTTTGCAGCCTTAGAGGTGGGAAGTTCTTCATACTGAGCTTTAAGACCAAATCATTCCTTGTTTACTTCTACTGAGTTATCCAAAAAGCTTCCCTCTCCAATTCTCTCATTTTGCTATCCGTCTCTCATTTTCTGATTTATTAGATTTGAAACTGGTAAAACGTATAATTTGCCCTGAAATATGTGCTTTGAAAGCCTCCTATCTGGTACTCGCTGACATTTGGTCAGTGTTCAATGTCAAATAAACATCTATAGGCACTCCAACGTAATGTAAGAAGTCTGGGTCCTGTAACCATCTGGGATGCAAACGCCATCTAGAGGATCCTTTTACTAGTTTTGTATCCCTATAGAATAATCACACAAGGGAATGGTCACTCAGAACAATACTATCATATCCATTTCCTGCTACATTGGGAAGCAATGAGCAAGAAACTAAAAAGTAGTCTACATGAGAATATGATTTAAATGTTGACGAGTAACATGAATACTCCCTTTTACTCAGGTTCTGAGTCCTCCAAGGTTCACATAGATTTAAGTCCTTAATGAAATGCTGTAATTTCTTTCTACTCTGCGAGTGGGAAGTGTCTAAACCAGAGGAGCGATCTAGATGAGGATCAAGAGTGCAATTAAAGTCCCCTGCCATTAGGACCTTACCAGGAATGGAGGCTATCAATAGAAATACATTCTCAAAGAATTTGGGATGATCATCATTAGGACCATCAACATTAACCAGATTAATATGCTCATTCAAAAGAGTTCCCTGTATCTAAATGTATCTACCAGCTGTATCAGTTATAATAGTATCCACTTGAAACGGAACAGATTAGTGAATTAAAACCATAACACCATGAGAATGAGAGGAGAAACAGGATGCTACTACTTGCCCTTGTCATCTCCTGCATACTTTAAGTAGCTCATCCTTCAACACGTGAGTTTCTTGTAGGAACACAATAGATGAATGAAGTTGTTTAAGCCTAGTAATAACCTGATTTAAGCTTGGATAGTTTACAAACTCCACAGACATTCCACAAAGTACATTTAAGTTTTGCATTTGAAGTCATTTAACCAAAGATGTAAACATGGAATAAGCTATAGCATAAAGGCATATCTAAAATATGTTTAGTAACCACAAGGACCGCATGAATATTTTGTAGTGAGGAAAATATGTAAAGATCTGTTGGAAGAAACAAACATAAATCTATCCTAACAACACAGGGTATTTTGCTAGTAGCCTATCTAGCAAGATGATATAATAATAATAATAATATGCCATTAGCAGACGCTTTTATCCAAAGCGACTTACAGTCATACATTGTTTTGGGAAATATGTGAAATATCACGTAGTATTTGTTTGAAGAGTAGCAAAGAATAGCTCCACCTAAAACAGTAACGCTAGTTAGTGAAGCCTGAGACTAACGTTAACGTTACAGTATGGACCGTCCAAAATAGTGGTAGGTGATCCACAACACAGGGTCTGCTGCTAGTAGCTACCAAGTAACAATATGGCCCATACGTATAGCGTTAACGTAGTATACCATGATACGTTTATAAACCAGAAAAAGTATCAAAGATCAGAAATGAACAGCCTACGTGAGAAAAAGAGATATCATTGAATATGTGCTACGTTACCCAAAGGCCCTTTGCACATGATGTTAGGCTTGCACCTGAGTGTCAATCATTTTAGTCCAAGGATATGATCAAAAGGCCTCCATCTCTTAAATGGATGAAGTTTGGAACCACCAATACTTTTCTAGATCTGGCCGCCCGGACAAACTAAGCAATCGGGGAGAAGGGCCTTGGTCAGGGAGGTCACCAAGAAGCAGGTGGTCACTCCAGAGTTCCTCTGGTGATGGGAGAACCTTCCAGAAGGACAGCCATCTCTGCAGCACTCCACCAATCAGGCCTTTATGGTAGAGTGGCCAGACGGATGCCACTCCTCATGAAAAGGCACATGACTGCCCGCTGGGAGTTTGCCAAAAAACACCTAAAGGACTCTCAGACCAGAAAAACAAGATTCTCTGGTCTGATGAAACCAAAATTGAACTCTTTGGCCTGAATGCCAAGCGTCACGTCTGTAGGAATCCTGGCACCATCCCAACGGCGAAGCATGGTGGTGGCAGCATCTCGCTGTGGGATATTTTTCAGTGGCAGGGACTGGGAGGCTAGTCAGGATCGAGGGAAAGATGAACGGAGCAAAGTACAGAGAGACCTGAAAATAGCTGTGCGGCGACACTACCCATCTTACCTGACAAGCTTGAGAGGATCTGCAGAGAAACTCCCCAAATACAGGTATGCCAAGCTTGTAGCGTCATACCCAAGAAGACTTGAGGCTGTAATCACTGCCAAAGGAGCTTCAAGAAAGTACTGAGTAAAGTCTGAATACAGTTTTTTTTATTATTGTTATTTTTGCAAAAATGGTGTCATAAAACCTAGCGGTCAAACAGGGAAATGGTTCCAATCATTTTTCCTTTTTATTCATTTTAGAAACACTTAAAATTAATGGCTGTGTTTCGTGTAGGCTTACCCCTGGCGTGACTTTTAGCAATATTCGGCTCTATTTCCTCTCAGATTATAAAACTCTATTTCATCAAAGTAGACATCATGCAAAACAACAAATCACTGCAAGCTCCTGCACGTCATCTCTAGCTGTAACCTTTGATAACAGGTATTGTGTCAATTTAAAACTAATTAACTGTGGTGGCAGGTGCAGTGATGAACGCCGAGAAGGAGCTGTGTGTAGAGGGAAGCAGTGTGGTGAGGGAGGTTATCGTCTAGTGTATAAAGAGGGATACGTCCTCCAGTAGCTCAGAGATGGAACCTGGTGAGAGTGAGGATGAATTACCTGCGGTGAGGAACTCGGAGTTCGGGCCTCGTTCCAAGGATGATAAGGATGATTCTGGCCCAGTGGGTGTGAGATTTGTAGAGAGAATGGATACATATGTGGTGTCAGGTTAGGTGGAGTAGATGTTGGGGACTGTTGAATTGGTGAAGGTAACTGAGTGGACTCGTGATGATTTATTGTTTGTCCTCTGTCCAGAGGGAGCGGGCGCTGCGGATTACGTGATTAGAGACAGGAATTGTGACTTGAATTACTCTCCGGAACAGGGTGGCATTGAAAGGAGTGATAACAGGGGTTAGGTTTAAGTGTTGAGGATGAGCAGTTGAAATGGAAGATTCCAGGTGTCTGTGACGCCCTCCGTTTGGTGAGGCGTAGATCCGGTGTAGAGCGTGGGGAAACAGAGAATACATTATTTGTCATGCTGGATTTTGATGCATAGTCTCTGCCAGATAAGATCAAGGTAGGAAGTGTCAGTTATCCCGTGAGCGATTTTGTTCCGTAAATACTACAGTGTTTTAGGGGTGAAGTTTATGGGCCTGTTGCAGCAGTGTGTAGGCGTGAGATGCCTAGATGTGACAAGTGTGCAGGAGGGCATGAGATGAAGAAATGTGTGGTATCGGTGGAGAAAGTTCTGTGTGTTAGTTGTGGGTGTGCTAACGGGCTGGAGATCTGAGGTGTCAGGTGAGAGAAAGGCAGATTGTGGTCCTCTGTAGCTCAACTGTAGCTCAATTGGTAGAGCATGGCACTTGTAACGGGTAGTGGGTTCGATCCCCGGGACCACCCATACGTAAAAATGTATGCGCACATGACTGTAAGTCGCTTTGTATAAAAGCGTCTGCTAAATGGAATATTATTATTATTATTATTAGATTGAGGTTGCCAGGGTTACAGTAGTACAGAAAGTGTTGTATGCAGAAGCAGTGAAGAGAGTGGTAGAGGAAGATGGGTACAGGGTGAGGGGTCTTGAGAGGATTCCTGTGAGTAGGCAGAGACCAAGAGAGAGTGATGGGAAGAATATGTGCTTCAGTAAGGTGGGCTTTTTAGCATTTATAGCAATGGTTTTCAATTGTACTGCAGAAATTGATAAAAAAGTCCCAGAAAATAGAGGCTGTGGTGGCAGCGGCAGAGAAGTACTTGCAATTGCGAGGATTTACTGCAGAACAGCTGCAGGGGGTGTTGAGTGGTAGTGGTCTGGCGTAGGACTAGATGGGGTTAAATAGTGGAATGGGGTGGTGGGTTTTTGTCGTGGAAAATCGCCACGAAGGGACTCAAAGTCAAACTTAAATTAATAATTATTTTTTATCAGCAAGCTGGAGAGGTTCCAACAAACTTAAAAGCACCATAGTACACGTCGGTTGGGAGCTCTGCCGGGGCAGTCCCGTTAGTTGTCCTATATACTGCTTACACAGACAAGTTATATTTGCATGATTTTAGCTTTATTAATAATTAATTAATCGTTAACATTTGGTTCCTGCATGTGACCGACCAATACCTCACAAGGCTTCTTCTCTCCAAGCTGAGACCTTGAAACTGAGATATCCCTTTTGGTTCCCAGTACAATGTATGGAGGTCAGTCATCTGCACGAACCAGTTAACATTTACCCTCACATTTTTTAGAGCAGGCTAATACTGCAATTTTGTATTAATTACCGTATCAATGAATGTAATGGTATGTAGGCTGTGAATGGCCTCACACACCAGTACAGTAGGTGGCAGTGTATGCACCTAAAAGTTGAATGCGCTCCGCCAACCAAATCCCGAAGAAGAAGGATGCAAATGCACGTCGCTTGACCCGTATGGAGAATGTGAAAAAGGAGCGGCGTTCATCTTTATTATTGATGTTTGAAGAGTATCTACCACCCTATGTAAAGCTGGGATATATAATATACCCCATAAGAGAGTTTGTGTAAAACCTGATGCAATGCAAGAAATGTAAAACGTTTGGCCACATGTCAAGTGTTTGCAGACGGAAGGAATATGTTATTGAAGAGCATGTGAATGTAAAATGTTGTAACTGTGGTGGGGGTCATATTCCTGAATTCCCAGAGTGCCCTGTTAGGGTGAAAGAGGTTGAGGTGTCAAGGATCAGGGCTGTACAGCCAATCTCCTATGTGGAGGCGGTGAAGAGAGTTATAGTAGCAAGAGGCCACAGTTCTGAAGAAGATATGGCGGTGGATGCACTGCAACCAGTTGCAAAGGTTGTACGTCAATCAAGTGATCTGGATACACTTATTTTGAAGGTAGATTTTTTTAGTATTTATAGCCACAGTTATTAATTTTACTGCACAATAAGTCCAAGAAGCTGGACATCATTATATCTGTAGCTGAGAAGTTTTTGGGCCTCCAAGACTTCACGGCAGAAGCCCTGCAAGGTCTACTGTAGCCAGAAAATGTTCCACCCTCACAGGATCCTTCTGAGCCTGTGTAGGGACCTGATTAGAACAGAAAAGCAGGCTGATTTAATTTAAATGTTGTTATCGATAGTTTGTATGATTTTTTTGAAATAATGTATACACTGAACAAACATATAAACGCAACATGTAAAGTGTTGGTCCCATGTTTCATGAGGTGAAATAAAAGATCCCAGTAATGTTCCAGACACAAACTTATTTCTAAAATGTTGTGCACAAATTTGTTTACATCCCTGTTAGTGAGCATTTCTCCTTTGCCAACATAATCCATCCACCTGACAGGTGTGGCTGTCACGGTTTACTAAGCCAGAACCCAGAAGCAGACCAGGACAAGGTAAGTGGTGTCAAAGGTGAGTGTTTATTTAACTGATCCACGAGTGCTGCTGAATAATCCAGGGAACCGAGCGGGCGGCGTGGATGAGTTGTTGAGGGTGCAGTAGTTGGTCTAATGATGGCTCGGCAGCCGCCACCATCAGGCAGAGGTTGGGTGAAGGTTCCGGACGAGTGACTGCAGGGAGAACAAAACGGAGGTAAGCATACAACAAGCCAACAAGGTGCAAAACAACAAAACTAATGCTCTAAGCTCTAAGACTGATCCGCTGATAAACATACTGTTCATGGCTAACGATCCGGCACGGAATGGATGTTAGGCCAGAGCCTAAGAAGGGTGATGATCAGGACCAGGTGTGCAGATTGCTGATGGGATGCAGGTGCGGAAATCAAGAGAGCTCCCGCCTAGCAACGTTGCCCGGCAACCAGGCAGGGAGCGTTCCAGAACCCTCGGGAAACTGGAGATCACGAGCAGAAAAACTAGTACACAGACAGGACCCGACTCAGACTGCCGGGATCGTTACAGTACCCCCCCTCCGACGAACGCCACCGGGCGGACTCCCGGAGCGCCAGGATGGAGGCGGTAGAAGTCACGAATGAGGTCAGCATCTAGGATCTGTCGCCGCGGAATCCAACTCCTCTCTTCAGGACCATACCCTTCCCAGTCCACGAGATACTGGAAACCCCGGCCCCGCCGTCTGGAATCCATGATGCGTCGCACCGTGTAGGCAGGACCACCTCCGATCATCCGAGGAGGAGGAGGAGGAGGCGGAGGAGGCAACAGAGGACTGAGGAAAACAGGCTTGAGGCAGGAGACATGAAAGGTGGGATGGACTCTGAGCGTCCTCGGTAGTTTGAGTCGAACTGCCACCGGATTGATCACCTTCTCCACCACAAACGGACCAATGAACTTCGGTAACAACTTCCTAGACTCAGTCCGAAAAGGAAGATCCCGTGTGGCCAACCAGACCCTATCTCCGATGGTATAGGTGGGAGCGGGGATCCGGCGACGATTCGCCTGGAGCTGATACCGGTCCGAAACTCTAAGGAGTGCCTTTCTGGCCCGATGCCAGGTCCGGTGGCAACGACTGAATATGGGCCTGAACAGAAGGCACTGAGAGCTCCTTCTCCTGAGAAGGGAACAAGGGAGGTTGGTAGCCATACAGGCACTGGAAGGGAGACATCCCAGTGGCAGATGTAGGGGAGAGTATTGTGGGGCATACTCAACCCAAGGCAACTGAGAGACCCAGGAGGTGGGGTTGGAAGAGACCAGGCAGCGTGGCGTGGATTCCATCTTCTGGTTGGCTCTCTCCGCCTGACCATTAGATTGGGGGTGAAAACCAGATGTGAGACTGACTGTAGCTCCAATGGCCAAACAGAAGGACTTCCAGACAGCAGAGAGGTAAACTGAGGGCCACGGTCGGAAACAATATCACTGGGCAAACCGTGGACCCTGAAAACCTCCCTAACCAGGATCTCGGACGTCTCCGAGGCAGAGGAAGCTTGGCAATTGGCACAAAGTGGGCGAACTTGCTGAATCTGTCCACGATAGTCAGAACGACCGTGTTCCCCTCAGAAGCGGGCAACCCAGTGACAAAGTCCAGGGCCAGATGCGACCATGGTCGCCGGGGAATAGGAAGGGGGTGAAGTAGTCCAGAGCTGGGCCGATTGGTACTCTTATTCTGCGCACACACTGGACAGGCAGCAACAAAACCCCGAGTATCCTCGGCCATGGCAGGCCACCAAAAACGTCTGCGAAGAAACGCCATCGTCCGAGCCGCGCCAGGGTGACAAGCCATCTTGCTGGCGTGGGACCATTTGAGGACAGCAGGACGAACCGACTCAGGCACAAACAACCGACCGGGTGGACCGTTACCGGGACCGGGCTGCGTCCGAAGGGCCGCCATCACCTCCTCCTCAATCTTCCACATAACTGCTCCCACGACGCAGTTCCGGGGGGAGAATTGTCTCGGTCTTGGACCCACTCTCTTCCGTCTTGGAGAACATCCGGGACAAGGCGTCCGCCTTGCCGTTCTTAGATCCAGGTCGGAACGTCAGGGAAAAATTGAATCGTCCGAAAAACAACGCCCACCTGGCCTGACGGGGAGTTGAGACGTCTAGCCGATTGCACGTAAGCAAGATTCTTGTGGTCAGTCCAGACAATAAACGGTTGCTCCGCCCCCTCCAACCAGTGGCGCCACTCCTCCAAGGCAAGTTTCACCGCGAGAAGCTCCCGGTTACCCACATCGTAATTCCTCTCCGCAGGCGAAAGGCGACGAGAGTAGTAGGCGCAGGGATGGAGTTTACTGTCCGTGGAGCATCGCTGCGACAGGATGGCGCCAACTCCCACATCAGACGCGTCCACTTCAACGACGAACTGACGGGCCGTGTCCGGTTGAGAGAGAATCGGTGCGTTGGTGAATCGCCTCTTCAAATCCAGAAACGCTCGATCCGCCTCCGGATTCCACTTGAAGGTCCTGATACTGGAAGTCAAGGCAGTTAACGGAGCGGCCACACGGCTGTAATCCCGGATGAATCTGCGGTAGAAATTCGCAAACCCCAAAAATCTCTGGAGCTGCAATCTCGTACCGGGCTGGGCCCATTCCAGAACCGCTCTAACCTTCTCCTGGTCCATCCTAATCTCTCCCCTGGAGATGATGTACCCGAGAAAGGATGTCGTGTGGGCGTGAAACTCGCACTTCTCGGCCTTCACGAACAGGCGATTCTCCAACAATCGCTGCAGAACCTGCCGGACATGCTGGACGTGGTCGGAAGGTTCCTTCGAGAAGATCAGAATGTCATCCAGGTAAACAAACACAAAGAGACCCGATCATATCTCTCAGGACGTCGTTCACCATACTCTGGAATACCGCTGGAGCATTGGTCAGTCCAAACGGCATCACCTGATACTCGAGTGACCCATCGGTGTATTGAAACCCGTCAACCACTCGTCCCCCTCTCTGATCCGGACCATGTGATACGACATTGCGTAGGTCTAGCTTGGTGAACACCGTAGCACCCTGTAAGGAGTCGAAGGCAGAACTCATCAAGGGCAGGGGATACTTGTTCTTGACCGTGATGTCATTCAACCCCCGATAATCAATACACGGTCGAAGAGAGCCATCCTTCTTACCCACAAAGAAGAATCCTGCCCCCAGGGGTGATGACGAGGGACGAACGAGACCAGCAGCTAGGGACTCCTTGATGTAGGTCTCCAAAGCCTCACGTTCAGGTCGGGAGATACTGTATAACCTTCCCTTGGGGTAGACAGCTCCAGGGAACAGGTTGATGGCACAATCATATGGTCGGTGGGGAGGGAGTGACAGAGCCTTCTGCTTACTGAACACTTCCCCCAAATCGTGATATGTCTCGGGAACCAGGGACAAATCTGGGGTTTAGCCTCAATCACCTGACTGGGAACCGAATGGGGACAGGCAGTCTTGAGACAGTTAGCATGACAATCAAGGCTCCAACTCGTTACCTTGCCCGTCACCCAATCGAACGTGGGATTGTGTTCCTTCAGCCAGGGGTATCCAAGGACCAGAGGAACATGGGAAGACGGCAGAATGAAGAATGAAATCATCTCAGAATGATTCCCCGACAACAGCATCTTAACCGGTTCAGTCCTCATCGTGATACGTGCCAGACTACTGCCGTCCAGAGTGGTAGCTTCAATGGCTTCCGGCAATTGCTCCTTGGAAAGCCCCAGCTGTTCCACCAACTCGGCATCAAGAAAGCTTCCATCGGCACCTGAATCGATAAACGCGTTAATCGCTAAGCTCTGATTCCTGTTCATAAGGGTAGCCGGGAAACGGGGTCTGACAGAGGTATTGAGAGGTCGAAACTGGCTCGCTAAAAGTCCTCCCAACTTTAGCGAGCCGCGCAGTTTGACGACCGCCGGGAACCAGTGGCGAGGTAATGTCCCGAACCACCACAGTAGAGGCAACCGTTAGTCCTACGTCTGTGTTGGCGCTCCTCCTTGGTTAACCCGTGCCGCCCCACTTGCATGGGTTCAGCATCGGGAGACAGGACCTCTCCACTAATCCTGTGTGGTGGACGATGATCGACGTATTCTGGTCCAATCCCCGACCCGACTGGAACCTGAGAAGCTGATCGGTTGGACGGGACCCATTGCTTCTCCCTCCTTCGCTCTCGGACTCGATTATCCACCCGAATAGACAAGGCTACCAAGCTGTCCAGGTCACTAGGCTCCGGATAGGAGATCAACTCATCCTTGAGCTGCTCCGACAGACCCTGGTAAAAGGCCGCTTGCAGAGACTCCTCATTCCACCCACTCTCCACAGCCAACGTCTTGAACTCGATCACGAAGTCGGCCCACGCTGCGAGTTCCTTGGCGAAGCGAAAACAGGCGCCTAGCTGCGTCCCTCCCTCGGACGGAATGGTCGAAGAGCTTCCTCATCTCGGCCGTGAACCCCTGGTATGAAGCCATGCAGGGATCCTGTCGTTCCCAAACGGCTGAAGCCCACTCCAGCGCTCGACCACGCAGCAACTCAATCACAAAGGCTATCCTAGCTTTGTCTGTGGCATAAGAGTAGGGCTGTAGATCGAACACTAATCCACACTGCATAAGGAAGGAACGGCATCTTCCCAGCTCCCCCTCATATTTATCCGGCGTCGGAACCTTGGGCTCACGGAAGGACAC
Organism: Coregonus clupeaformis; assembly: GCF_020615455.1. Lineage (NCBI taxonomy): Eukaryota > Metazoa > Chordata > Actinopteri > Salmoniformes > Salmonidae > Coregonus > Coregonus clupeaformis. The sequence goes on along the minus strand of NW_025535155.1, from coordinate 22,270 downwards.
AGCTCCAGAAGCGGCAGGCGAGATGGGTGAATCCGGTAGTGGATCCTCCACCGGAAACTTGCGCTGGTTCTGGACCTCCGTCAGACCGGTAGAAAGGTTCCGAACTGACAACGCGATCTCCTGTAGTACCGTGCTATGATGGCCCAACATCTTCTCCTGATGGGTAATGGCATGGCGAACAGAGTCCAGGTCCGCTGGGTTCATTACTGGCCGGATCGTTCTGTCACGGTTTACTAAGCCAGAACCCAGAAGCAGACCAGGACAAGGTAAGTGGTGTCAAAGGTGAGTGTTTATTTAACTGATCCACGAGTGCTGCTGAATAATCCAGGGAACCGAGCGGGCGGCGTGGATGAGTTGTTGAGGGTGCAGTAGTTGGTCTAATGATGGCTCGGCAGCCGCCGACCATCAGGCAGAGGTTGGGTGAAGGTTCCGGACGAGTGACTGCAGGGAGAACAAAACGGAGGTAAGCATACAACAAGCCAACAAGGTGCAAAACAACAAAACTAATGCTCTAAGCTCTTAGACTGATCCGCTGATAAACATACTGTTCATGGCTAACGATCCGGCACGGAATGGATGTTAGGCCAGAGCCTAAGAAGGGTGATGATCAGGACCAGGTGTGCAGATTGCTGATGGGATGCAGGTGCGGAAATCAAGAGAGCTCCCGCCTAGCAACGTTGCCCGGCAACCAGGCAGGGAGCGTTCCAGAACCCTCGGGAAACTGGAGATCACGAGCAGAAAAACTAGTACACAGACAGGACCCGACTCAGACTGCCGGGATCGTTACAGTGGCATATCATGAAGCTGATTAAATAGCATGATCATCATTACACAGGTGCACCTTGTGCTGGGGACAAGAGTAGCTGAGGAGGTGCTTGGCAGCATCTAATGGGGATCCCTAACAAATACAAAAATGTGCAGTTTTTTCACACAACACAATGCCACAGATGTCTAAAGTTTTGAGGGAGCATGCAATTGGCATGCTGACTGCAGGAATGTCCACCAGAGCTGTTGCCAGAGAATGTTAGGTTAATTTCTCTACCATTAGCTGCCTCCAATGTTGTTTTAGAGAATTTTGCAGTATGCCCAACCAGCCTCACAACTGCTGACCACCGTGTATGGCGTTGTGTGGACGTTCGGTTTGCTGATGTCAATGTTGTGAAAAGCGTACCCCATGGTGGTATCGGGGTTATGGTATGGCATGGCATAAGCTACAGACAACTAATACAAATGCATTTTATCGATGGCTGTTTGCATGCACAGAGATGCCATGACAAGATCCTGAGGCCCGTTGTCCTGCCATTCATCCACCTCCATCACCTCGTGTTTCAGCATGATAATGCACAGCCCCATGTCGCAAGGATCTGTACACAATTGAACATGCTGAAAATGTCCCAATTCTTCCATGGCCTGCATACTCACCAGACATGTCACCCTTTGAGCATGTTTGGGATGGTCTGGATCAATGTGTACCACAGCTTGTTCCAGTTCCTGCCAATATCCAGGAATTTCCTAGAAGCCTAGAGTCAGGGAAAAATGTGTTATTTTATAAATGGATTTCATGCAATTCTATATAATTTTAGATGACTGGAGACTTTCGCAGAATCTTTTTTAATACCTCACAAATGACCAAAATGAAAGGCTACTTGAATGACACTGAGAATCTGAGATCAATAACCACGACCTTATCTTGAATCCATCAATAGCTTAGGCCCCTACAGTGAGGAAAAAAGTATTTGATCCCCTGCTGATTTTGTACGTTTGCCCACTGACAAATACATGATCAGTCTATAATTTGAATGGTAGGTTTATTTGAACAGTGAGAGACAGAATAACAACAAAAAAATCAAGAAAAAACGCATGTCAAAAATGTTATAAATTGATTTGCATTTTAATGAGGGAAATAAGTATTTGACCCCCTCTCAATCAGAAAGATGTCTGGCTCCCAGGTGTCTTTTATACAGGTAACGAGCTGAGATTAGGAGCACACTCTTAAAGGGAGTGCTCCTAATCTCAGTTTGTTACCTGTATAAAAGACACCTGTCCACACAAGCAATCAATCAATCTGATTCCAAACTGTCCACCATGGCCAAGACCAAAGAGCTCTCCAAGGATGTCAGGGACAAGATTGTAGACCTACACAAGGCTGGAATCGGCTACAAGACCATCGGCAAGCAGCTTGGTGAGAAGGTGACAACAGTTGGTGCGATTATTCGCAACTGGAAGAAACACAAAATAACTTTCAATCTCCCTCGGCCTGGGGCTCCATGCAAGATCTTACCTCGTGGAGTTGCAATGATCATGAGAACGGTGAGGAATCAGCCCAGAACTACACGGGAGGATCTTGTCAATGATCTCAAGGCAGCTGGGACCATAGTCACCAAGAAAACAATTGGTAACACAATACGTCGTGAAGGACTGAAATCCTGCAGTGCCCGCAAGGTCCCCCCTGCTCAAGAAAGCACATATACAGACCCGTCTGAAGTTTGCCAATGAACATCTGAATGATTCAGAGGAGAACTGGGTGAAAGTGTTGTGGTCAGATGAGACCAAAATTGAGCTCTTTGGCATCAACTCAACTCGCCGTGTTTGGAGGAGGAGGAATGCTGCCTATGACCCCAAGAACATCATCCCCACCGTCAAACATGGAGGTGGAAACATTATGCTTTGGGGGTGTTTTTCTGCTAAGGGGACAGGACAACTTCACCGCATCAAAGGGACGATGGACGGGGCCATGTACCGTCAAATCTTGGGTGAGAACCTCCTTCCCTCAGCCAGGGCATTGAAAATGGGTCGTGGATGGGTATTCCAGCATGACAGTGACCCAAAACACAGGGCCAAAGCAACAAAGGAGTGGCTCAAGAAGAAGCACATTAAGGTCCTGGAGTGGCCTAGACAGTCTCCAGACCTTAATCCCATAGAAAATCTGTGGAGGGGAGCTGAAGGTTCGAGTTGCCAAACGTCAGCCTCGAAACCTTAATGACTGGGAGAAGATCTGCAAAGAGGAGTGGAACAAAATCCCTCCTGAGATGTGTGCAAACCTGGTGGCCAACTACAAGAAACGTCTGACCTCTGTGATTGCCAACAAGGGTTTTGCCACCAAGTACTAAGTCATGTTTTGCAGAGGGGTCAAATACTTATTTCCCTCATTAAAATGCAAATCAATTCATAACATTTTTGACATGCGTTTTTCTGGATTTTTGTTGTTGTTTTTCTGTCTCTCACTGTCCAAGTAAACCTACCATTAAAATGATAGACTGATCATGTCTTTGTCAGTGGGCAAACTTACAAAATCAGCAGGGGATCAAATACTTTTTTCCCTCACTGTATGCTAATATGCCCCTTAACGTTCATGTCAGCGAGAACTAATCTTTCAAATAACGATACACTTACTGTAGCAGTTTTACACAGATCCATACACTGTGTGCCTGCAGTTGACAAACTACACTTCCTCCCCAGTTAGCTTACACACAGGTGTTGGGAGCACGCTAGATAACTAATTAGCACAGGGCCTATGGCTTCCGTCTGTCTCCCGTGAACAAGTGCTGTAACATGGAGATAGGACCATGTGGGAACACTAACCCTATAAAGGTGTGTAGTAATTTAACCTTTTTGTGTTTTGAAAATTATATTTAGCTGATATGAAAGTTTCCAAAAACGTACACAAGCGATGCGTGTTAATGTTGAGGCTCTTAACAAAACTCCCCCGGTCAGAAGATACTATCGTTGTTTCCAAACTGAATACGTAGAGGAGAAGTCAGATTTAGCCACTATCATGAACTAAGGAAGTGGGCGGAGCGGTCAAGAGGTGGAAACTGGAGACAGTCGTGGGGGAACCCAGGAGGGAGGGTTGAGCTAAAATGTATGTAAAATGACTATATAAACTGAGAGCTGGGAGATGGAAAATCAGATGCTTTGCAAACGACCTCGGCTCTATTGCTTATGTAATAAAATCTATCATATTTCAACAAAAACTCTGAAATACTTTGGTTCTTTGATCAGTATAAGGATGAATTTGCCACAACAATGTTTATTAGTTTTCTACATGTGTACTAATATTCAGACACATTCAGTAGTTTCTATCTTTATCTATAGTTGTTACTATGGCGTGAACGGGAAATACAATTGGCAGTGGTGTAAAGTAACTAAGTAGTCCTGTGTGGCTCAGTTAGTAGAGCATGGCGCTTGCAACGCCAGGGTTGTGGGTTCGTTTCCCACTGGGGACCAGTATAAAAAATGTGTGCACTCACTACTGTAAGTCGCTCTGGATAAGAGCTTCTGCTAAATGACTGAAATGTAAAAGTAAAAAGGCTTTGAAGTACTACTGAAGTCGTTTTTGGGGTATTTGTACTTTACTATTTATATTTCTGGCAACTTTTACTCCACTACATTCCTAAAGAAAAGTTGTACTTTTTACTCCCATACATTTTCCCTGACATCCAAAAGTACTCGTTACATTTATAATGCTCAGGCAGGACAGCAATATGGTCCAATTCACGCACCTATCAATATCACGCATTGTCACCCCTACTGCCCCTGATCTGGCGGACTCACTAAACACAAATACTGCGTTTGTAAATGACGTTTGAGTGTTGGAGTGTGTCCCTGGCCGTCCGTGAATATTATTATTTTTGAGTGAAAAAATAGAGTGAAGATAAGGTTATTAAGGAAAATAGCTCATAGTGCTGCCTAAAACAAACTGTAACCTTGTCCTAAATAGTTTTTGAGTCATTTATTCATTTCTGCAGTTGCTTTGTGTAATTTTTGTGCACTTGTCTAATGTGAATGAATGTTGTTTTGTCATTGTTTAGCTACCTGATCTGTTGAAATTAGGTAATTGAACAAGAATAAATAGTCCAGTTTGCACCGCAGGTACCAGAGATGGCATCAGTGAAGCTGGAAGACTGCAGTCAAACACTGGAGCTGAATGTCAACATTAAAGATGAAGAAGAGGAGGAGAAGATTGGGAAATCCGTTTCTCATGGTAAGAGAAGGTTCATTCCAACTTCCCACTGTGCATGAAAAGTTGCAGTACAACTGTTTCATGATTAACTGTTTCAATGAGAAGGTAGATGTTATTTCATGCTACTGAGACTTGCATGGATGACACCAGTATAGTCTGTTTTGGAATGGGTGGCCAGTAATAAACTGGCCCTGAACATCTAAAACTAAGAGCACTGTATTTGGTACAAATCATTTCCTAAGTTCTAGACCTCAGCTGAATCCGGTAATGAATGGTGTGGTTGTTGAACAAGTTTAGGAGACTAAATTACTTGGCATTACCTTAGATTGTAAACTGTCATGGTCAAAACATATAGATTCAATGGTTATAAAGATGGGGAGAGGTCTGTCCGTAATAGATGCTCTGCTTTTTTGACACCACACTCTAAAAAGCAAGTTCTGCAGGTTCTAGATTTGTCTTATCTTGATTATTGTCCAGTCGTGTGGTTGAGTGCTGTAAGGAAAGACCTAGTTAAGTTAATAAGTATGTAGGTTATTGTCACGAGAATTGTTATCTCAATGGTTGAAGTCAAACACTTCTTAAATCTTTGAATAATTCCCGAGGTGTAAATCTCTAGTTTAAATAAATTAAACAATGACCCAATTCTGCAATGGTCAGCCTTTATTCATTGAGAGCGCTCTGCCTTCTCAAGTTCAGAGTCCATCTTTTATACACACACATCAGAGTAAAAGTCCCACCCCGCTTTAGGCGGGCTGTATTTTTCCACTGTACACATATAAATCATTATCATATCCTGCAACATGTTTCATAATCTCTTCCAAGCCTAACGGTTTCCTCCCCTCCCTAAATTGGGAGGCCTATTTCCTTATCTTGGTTTCACAGTTGTCACAAGTTGTCAAGCCTAACAGTTCTCCTTCTCCTTTGTTGTCTGGCCTAACTCCTACTCACATTGCTAAATAGTAACACAATGTCATAATCTTTACTTGTCCTACGCACACACATTATTAGATTATAGTCTCATGATTCTAACACATTCCACAAAGTGGAGTGTAATAATTAGTCATTACCAAATTCTTCTATCAGTTATAGGTTAAGAACTTTTGTGAAAGAGCACAGTTTGAAAGATATGACATACAGACGCAAACCGGATGGACATCATGAAAATGATCAGAGAGGTTGAGGAGTAAAAACAAACAAAATAGAACTATTGTAAAATTGACTGTGTCCATAAAATGTATATAGTATGTATAAGCTGGAAGTAGAGGCCTAAGCTTTGTTGTTCACTAGTTTACTCCAATTAGGGGAGGGGTGGTGGGGTTGGAAAGTAATAAAGGACATTTTTATTTTTTTAAGGATATGTGTATACAGTGAGGGAAAAAGGATTTGATCCCCTGCTGATTTTGTACGTTTGCCCACTGACAAAGACATGATCAGTCTATAATTTTAATGGTAGGTTTATTTGAACAGTGAGAGACAGAATAACAACAAAAAAATCCAGAAAAACGCATGTCAAAAATATTATCAATTGATTTGCATTTTAATGAGGGAAATAAGTATTTGACCCCTCTGCAAAACATGACTTAGTACTTGGTGGCAAAACTCTTGTTGGCAATCACAGAGGTCAGACGTTTCTTGTAGTTGGCTACCAGGTTTGCACACATCTCAGGAGGGATTTTGTCCCACTCCTCTTTGCAGATCTTCTCCCAGTCATTAAGGTTTTGAGGCTGACGTTTGGCAACTCGAACCTTCAGCTCCCTCCACAGATTTTCTATGGGATTAAGGTCTGGAGACTGGCTAGGCCACTCCAGGACCTTAATGTGCTTCTTCTTGAGCCACTCCTTTGTTGCCTTGGCCGTGTGTTTTGGGTTATTGTCATGCTGGAATACCCATCCACGACCCATTTTCAATGCCCTGGCTGAGGGAAGGAGGTTCTCATCCAAGATTTGACGGTACATGGCCCCGTCCATCGTCCCTTTGATGCGATGAAGTTGTCCTGTCCCCTTAGCAGAAAAACACCCCCAACGCATAATGTTTCCACCTCCGTGTTTGACGGTGGGGATGGTGTTATTGGGGTCATAGGCAGCATTCCTCCTCCTCCAAACACGGCGAGTTGAGTTGATGCCAAAGAGCTCGATTTTGGTCTCATCTGACCACAACACTTTCACCCAGTTCTCCTCTGAATCATTCAGATGTTCATTGGCAAACTTCAGACGGGCCTGTATATGTGCTTTCTTGAGCAGGGGGACCTTGCGGGCGTTGCAGGATTTCAGTCCTTCACGACGTATTGTGTTACCAATTGTTTTCTTGGTGACTATGGTCCCCGCTGCCTTGAGATCATTGACAAGATCCTCCTGCGTAGTTCTGGGCTGATTCCTCACCGTTCTCATGATCATTGCAACTCCACGAGGTGAAATCTTGCATTGAGCCCCAGGCCGAGGGAGATTGACAGTTATTTTGTGTTTCTTCCATTTGCGAATAATCGCACCAACTGTTGACACCTTCTCACCAAGCTGCTTGGCGATGGTTTTGTAGCCCATTCCAGCCTTGTTTAGGTCTACAATCTTGTCCCTGACATCCTTGGAGAGCTCTTTGGTCTTGGCCATGGTGGAGAGTTTGGAATCTGATTGATTGATTGCTTCTGTGGACAGGTGTCTTTTATACAGGTAACAAGATGAGATTAGGAGCACTCCCTTTAAGAGTGTGCTCCTAATCTCAGCTTGTTACCTGTATAAAAGACACCTGGGAGCCAGAAATCTTTCTGATTGAGAGGGGGTCAAATACTTATTTTCCTCATTAAAATGCAAATCAATTTATAACATTTTTGACATGCGTTTTTCTGGATTTTTGTTGTTGTTATTCTGTCTCTCACTGTTCAAATAAACCTACCATTAAAATTATAGACTGATCATTTCTTTGTCAGTGGGCAAACGTACAAAATCAGCAGGGGATCAAATACTTTTTTCCCGGACTGGAACCCCTACATAGATACTAAACAGATGTTGAACTGAAAAACAACTATTTCCATTGATCGTTAATTCCCTGCGTTGTATATTTATCTTGGAATACTCTTACACACTGTATATAGGGTACTGTATCAATCATTCATTTGTTCATGTCATCACACAGCATGCAAGTCATTGAAATGCAATCAAGCATTTTTGGTTTTAAAATAACAAAGCAATCCTTGAATAATTAGCGTAAACAATAAATAAACTGTTCCATTTCGGAAATTGCATTCAGGGATCAATGCAACTGTTTTTAGTCTTTGCTGTAATAAAGGCTTAACAATAAAACGTTACAACAGACTCTCTGGTACGCTTATCATTTATTTAGTATTTAGTGCGCTTCAACCTGTCAGACAAGCTCAGTGCATATGGTGGATTTGATTACCTGGATGTGCGTATATTCTTCAGCTTTTGTATTTGATTTGATTAAAACACACCATTCACCCTCTGAATGGCACACATACACAATCCATGTCTCAATTGTCTCAAGGCTTAAAAGTATTTCATTAATCTGTCTCCTCCCCTTCATCGACACTGAAGTGGATTTAACAAGTGGCATCAATAAGGGATCATAGCTCTCACCTGGTCAGTCTATGTCATGGAAAGAGTTCATAATGTTTTGTACACTCAGTGCATATCACACCAATTGACTTTTTTTATTCTGTTCACACAGGTGACATTGAGACATTCATTACATCCAGAGAGCAACAGCAGGAAGATCGCAGAGCTAAGTGGTCTCACCACTGCCCACATTGTGAGGAGATTTTCCCAATTCTATCAAAGCTAAAAATACACCTAAAAATACACACAGGAGAGAATCTGTATTCCTGCACTGACTGTGGGAAGAGCTTCACACGATCACAGGATCTGACAGTTCATCAGAGAGTGCACACAGGAGAGAAGCCTTACTCCTGCTCTGATTGTGGGAAGAGTTTCTCTCGACTGGACAGCTTAAAAATTCATGAACGTATACATACAGGAGAGAAGCCTTACTCCTGCCCTGACTGTGTAAAATGCTTCACAAGATCAGCTGAGTTAAAAATTCATCAGAGAACACACACAGGAGAGAAGCCCTACTCCTGCTCTGACTGTGGGAAGGGTTTCTCTCGACTGGGCAACTTAAAAACACATGAACGTATACACACAGGAGAGAAGCCTTACTCCTGCTCTGAATGTGGGACAAGTTTCTCTCAACTCAGCACCTTAAAACAACATGAACGTATACACACAGGAGAGAAGCCTTACTGCTGCTCTGAATGTGGGACAAGTTTCTCTCAACTCGGCTCCTTAAAACAACATGAACGTATACACACAGGAGAGAAGCCTTACTTTTGCTCTTAATGCGGCAAGAGATTCTCCTGATTGGGCAACGTAAAAACACACCAACGGTTACACACTGGAGAGAAGAATTATCACTGCACTGACTGGGAGACGAGATTCTACAGATTGGGCAATTTAAAAAGACACCAACGCATACATAAGAAGTGGTAGTGGATTGGATCAAATGAAGAAAGCGTAGAACACTATTGTAATCCTATTGTTTCTCACTGTTAGAGAACTGTGCAGAGAAAAGAGCGCATTGTAGAATGTTAGCCTCTCTTTACTTTACTGATCAGTGTTCACCTTGTCAGTTTTGGTGTGTTTTGTTTTCTTCTACTGTAATGATATTGAGATGACCTTGGATTTGCCCTTAGGGTTGAATATCCTCTGTGAGGCGTCTCACAATGGAGTCTGATGGTTGACTGGGTGGTACTGCTTCCCTCTGCAGTTTTCTGTGGGAATGAGCTATTAGACAACATACACTGAGTGGACAAAACATTATGGACACCTGCTCTTTCCATGACATAGACTGACCAGGTGAACCCAGGTGAAAGCTATGATCCTTAATGATGTAGTTGTGGTGTATTTTTTATGGATCCCCATTAGCTTTCAGCAAAAAACAGGAAACTGTGGTTGCAGAGGCTAAGGAATGAAAACACTGGACACTGGAGAATTTGAAAAACATTGCCTGGTCTGATGAATCCCGGTTCCTGCTGTTTCATGCTGATGGGAGGACTAGGGTATGGAGAAAACCACGAGTACATGCATCCATGCCGTGTGTCAGCATTGCAGGATGGTGGTGGTGGAGTGGGGTGGGATTTCATGGCACACATTGGGCCCCTTGATGAAGGTGGAGCAACATTTTGAATGCCACAGGATATCTAAACATCATTGCCAATCAGGTGCATCCCTTCATGGCAGCAGTTATCCATCTGCAAACATATTTCTTTCAGCAGGATTATACCCCATGCAACAAGGCTTGTCCAGGAATGGTTCCAAGAACATGACACTGTAGTGACCAAAAAAACATGATAGTACCATGGTATTTATTTAATGGTACTACCATGTCAGGAACACACCATGGTAGTTGCACCAGTACCATGGTATTTTCCTGACATGGTAGTACCATGGTATTCTTTAGAAGCATAGAGAGAAGATACGGCCAGATCTGTCATAACAGCCCGGAAGTAAAGCCAGATTGAATTTACAATATAGGGGGTTGGCAACTAGGTTTGGCCTCCAGTCAATGTGTTGCTGAGCTTGTAGCTAGTCTGCGGTCCAGAACATAATTAGCCTATTAACAAATAGCCTATAGCTGCCCAATTCATAGTCCTACACAGTGAAGCTACACTACACATTTAACACATGGTTAGAGGGCTAATCAATTCAATGACCATAACATAATAATGTCCATCTGATTACAGTGGTAAAATCACCAATGTCTATATTAATAGTCCAACTGTTCTATTCAACTATATTTATCATATTTCTCCAGTATCAAACCAGTGTGTCTTGTTTGCAACGAAACTGTCGCTGTTTGGGAAGAGTTCAATCTGAGATGTTATTATGAATCTAAGCATGGTACTTTCAGAAGTAGATTCAGAAGTCTGACGCAGAAAGGAAGGTAGGCCTAAGGAGTGAACACCCTATGTGTTTTACAGTGGCCATTTTATTATGTACATATTTTATTATTATTGAACCTTTATTTAACTAGGCGGTTCTTATCGAATTACATAAATCCACAAGGAGTCATTAGAAACCATATTTGTTTAAGCAAGTCAGCCATATCAGTTATGTTTTTTTAAGGCAGTAAATGAGGCTGAATAAACTTTTTCGCTGCCAGACTGAGCTCCGGTGGCTGATAGCCAGGTGTAGCAGTGGTAAGGATTCACCAAATGGTTTAAGTGTTCCGATATTGTCACTAATCTGTATTTAGACTGTCTGCTACTTCAGGTCTAAATAGGGGTATAATCTATACCTTGTGACAGTGTAGGACTACTGAAACCATTGTAAGACAGACTTTTTGTGAGCCTTTAAGGCGTCAGCATGTTTCCCAGCCGAAACAGTTCGGAAGAGTTTGTGCATATATTATGACTTTTTGTTTTCGTTTTGGACTTACGGTAAGGTTTTTTTTCAGCTGTTCTGGCACACAACATTTTTTCCTCGAGTCAAGCGAAGTCTGTAGCCGAAGGGGAAGGGGGTTATTGGTCAACAGTAGGTATTCTTCATTAAAGTCTTTGTTAAAGTATTTCTCAGTTAAAAAATCTGCATGAAAACGACTCTCATTTAATGACAAACATCTTTGTTAAATGTAAAATTGCACGACTAAGATCTCCTCGGCAAAAACATCAACATTAAAGACGGAATTCTTGAGTTTTCTGACTATTTTGAGGAAGTGGCTATAGACCCTTTTCCAGTACATGACACACTGACGTCACAAACAGATGCGTGCGACTCTTGACGGCAGTAGTCTAGATTAACATTTTTATTACTTCTAAACAAAATAACTTTTTTGGGTTCTCATAGGCTTAGAATTATGTTTTGATTCTTGCTTGAACAGTCGCTATGATTATATTTGGTTGTGTGTGATCTTTGCAAAATACCTTCGATGCAGCAGTTGTTAGCTAGAATGCGTATGCTGATTGATATAGGCTATAGCAAAAGCTAGCCAAAGAGCCATTTTACTGGTTGAAGTGTTTTTTAAGTATAATGCAGTTGATTTGTGATGATGCCACAAACATTATATTAAGCAGGGCATTCATATGAGCCTTAAAATCCAATTATAATCCAAAGTAGTGTGAAATGCACTCATAAGCAACATGTAAATAGAGGCTTTTTTTGCTGGCGTTCTATAAGAACTCCCCCTTGTTCTGCCACCAACTCACGCCCATCCCCCTCTTGCAGCAATGTTTGTTAACACAGAAAGGGGTCTATGGCGTCTCAAAATGGACAAACCGTACTACTGCCGTTTTTTCTCGTTTTTCAAGCAAAGGTCTTTAAGGGAATATGCGAGCACAGTGTCTGCAACACCACTAAGCAAGGGGCACCACCAAGCAAGCGGCACCATGAAGACCAAGGAGCTCTCCAAACAGGTCAGCGACAAAGTTGTGGAAAAGTACAGATCAGTGTTGGGTTCTAAAAAAATATCAGAAACTTTGAAAATTCCACGGAGCACCGTTAAATCCATTATTTAAAAATGCAAAGAATATGGCACCACAACAAACCTGTCAAGAGAGGGCCACCCACCAAAACTCACGGACCAGGCAAGGAGGGCATTAATCAGAGAGGCTGAATAGTTATGCACGCTCAAGTTCTGTTTTTTTTCTTATTTCTTGTTTGTTTCACAAAAACATTTTTTTCATCTTCAAAGTGGTAGGCATGTCGTGCAAATCAAATGATACAAACCCCCCCAAAATCAATTTTAATTCCAGGTTGTAAGGCAATAAAATAGGAAAAATGCCAAGGGGGGTGAATACTTTCACAAGCCACTGAATATAAGATTACTTGGTTTGTATTCAGGGGACTAGGTATGTTTTAGTAGTAAAGACTCAAGAGACAGATTCCAACATCTGTAAAATGTAAAATGTTTGCAGCAATTCAACCATGAAGGCCTGATTCACACAGTCTCCTCTGCACAGTTGATGTTGAGATGTGTCTGTTACTTGAACTCTGTGAAGCATTTATTGGGGCTGCAATTTCTGAGGCTGGTAACTCTAATGAACTTATCCTCTGCAGCAGAGGTAACTCTGGGTCTTACTTTCCTGTAGCGGTCCTCATGAGGGCCAGTTTCATCATAGCACTTGATGGTTTTTGCGAATGCACTTGAAGAAACTTTAAGTTCTTCACATTTTCCGGATTGACTGACCTTCATGTCTTAAAGTAATGATGGACTGTCATTTCTCTTTGATTATTTGAGCTGTTCTTGCCATAATATGGACTTGGTCTTTTACCAAGAGGACTATCTTCTGTATACCACTCCTACCTTGTCACAACACAACTGATTGGCTCAAACACATGAAAAGGAAAGAAATTCCACAAATTAACTTTGAACAAGGCACACCTGTTAATTGAAATTCTATATTGTGCAAAGCTGTCATCAAGGCAAAGGGTGGCTACTTTGTAGAATCTCAAATATTAAATATATTTTGATTTGTTTAACACTTTTTTGATTACTACATGATTCCATATGTGTTATTTCATAGTTTTGATGTCTTCACTATTATTCTACAATGTAGAAAACTGTTTTTAAAAAAAAAAAAAAATGAATGAGTAGGTGTCCAAACATTTGACTGGTGCTGTATATATATATAAAAAGCATTATCAATATTTCAAATAAATGATCAGCACAGTAATAAATAGCTAGAAAAACTCATTCATAATAAAATATAAATCTAGAGGTATAAATACATTGTTCCTTTTGATAGTGGTAAATTGTAATTATTAGTATTATTAACATAACATAATATTAAATAATTCCACCTTTCCAAATGATTGCCTACAACAGAATTTACATCCACTTGAGAAATAACAAAACAGTAGATAAACTGACTGAATATCTGAAGGATATTTTTGTACTTTTAAGGAAGGTGAGTATTGGCAAAGTGTGACACTTTCTGAAAATTGTCTTTCCTTGAACACCTTCCAGAATCATCCCATTGTCTTAACCCCTAACATGATACCATTCTAAACACTATGAACTAAAAAATAAATAAATATTAAACACAGGATCAAAGACTCTTCTTAAAACACTAATTGTTCTGAGATCATTGAAATAGTCCAGGTAATCCATTTTCTCTCATTGCCAAGGTCAACCTGGGGGCCAACATCCATTAATCTCTCTTCTTTTAACCACACAATCATTTGGCCTTTTTTGGGGCTTGGGCTCATTAAATGTTGTTAATGTAGGGCTCATAAAATGCATTTAATATATGTCTGATCAGGCTCAGGTAGCATCAGGTTTGTATTTTCATGCTGATCAAAGCTCTAATCAAATCCAGACATTTATAAGCGTTATAATGCTTTTGAATGACACTTCCGGTTTTAGGGGAAAATACCGGGTTACCCGGGAGAAGATTGATTTATTCTCGGGATGGAACATTTGTAAAACACAGGGGAAATATTAAACCCTATTGGCATACCAGTTGATTCACAAGACACCAACTAAGTAACTTACATATGCGGTATTATTAATAAAGACAGGCTATTTTTATTGTTCATATTATTTGCGTTGATGATGTATTGAAGTCAAGTGGTTCAACATTCAAATGTAGTTGGATGGACCACACAGGACTGCTTGGAAAACGGGACGGTCGGTGGAACACTTGCAACACCAAGTGGACAATTGCTTCAGTTCCCTTGTGGCATCAACGCTACCAGAGATATGTGATATAAGATCAAATGTTATGTCAATATTATTATCTCTAAATTGATTCCCCCACCCGTATTTCATATATTATTATTCAGTTTTAGCTGTTCATCTGGATTTAATTTATAAACACTTTCTGTCATTTCCGATTGGAGGTCAGATGACCACGTGACTTCCGATCCTACCAATTTGTTACTTTGTAACAGTCAAAAGTGGTTATTCCCAACGTTGATAAACTCCCAATCTATGCCAAGATTTTCTTTAAATCATTATCTTTGATATTTGGCGGACAGTTTACAGAGCTACGTTTTGTGTAACCGTCAACGAATTTGACGTGTCCGAGAACGGCACCTTCCTCCCGAAAGCATTGCGGTATTGCTTCTCGGCCTTTTGGCTAAGATCAAGTGGTGTGTTTTTTATTATTTTTCCCATCCTCCCCTCGTGTCCTTTTGTGTTTAGTTTAAACCCCTTCCCCCCACAGTCTTTCCCTATTGTTGATAAGTTTAGTTGGGTGTAGTTTGTTTTGTGTCCCGGGAATCGGTAGGCCCTGTTAGTTTAGCATAGCTGGGCCTGCCAGCCTCCCCCACTAATTTATTGTGTCTTTTTTTTTTATCACTGGTGTTGGGTTAAAGGGAGTGGGCCTCCATCATGTCAGCAGCACAGGCTGGCATGCGGAGGCACCACGCCGTGCGCCTCCTGTTAAAGGAGAAGGGAGGGAAATTAATGGAGTTATCCCGGTTGGATTTCTCCAGAAAATTCCTCCAAAAGGAACTCCGTTTCATTCCTGCGCAGGTGAACTGCATTTTAACCCTCCCGTATGGGAAGGGCTTTGATGTCAGTTTCGCCTGCGCCAGCTTCTTGAGGGAGTTCTGGGGGAAACTCCAGAACGCCCAGAACAAGCAAGGATCCCTGGCAGAAATGTTCGAGGTGATCAAGCTGACGGACAATAGCATCAAAACTGTTATTGTCCGTATGTACAACGAAACGGTACAGCCGGAGGACGTTGCAGTATGGCTGGGCAGGTACTGCAACGTGAAGGGGCCCCTGACCCAGGTGAAGGATCCCGATGGGATATGGACAGGGGCCTGGAGGGTCACTGTCCAGCAGAGGGAGGATCCCGGGGGCTATGGTGGGTTGAAAGCCATCCCATCCACCATAGTCCTCGGAGAGAACAGGGGCCATGTTCACTACCAAGACCAGCCCAAGCTGTGCCGTAAGTGTGGTGAACATGGCCACCTAGCAGACGCCTGTGACAAGGTGGTCTGCATGAAGTGCCGGGAGGTGGGCCACCGCTACGAGGATTGCACGAACGGAAGGTCGTGCAACCTCTGTGGCGAGCGGTCCCACCTCATCCGCAGCTGCCCCTCCTCCTGGGCCAATAAGGTCAGGGCTGGCAGGATGGAGGCGGCGGCTGCGGACCGGGCTTCCGAGCGCCAGAAGAAGGAAGCGGCAGTTGCCAAGGTAGCGGTAGTGGAGGAGGTGGTAGAGGAGGTGGTGGTGGCGGTAGCGGAGGAGGTGGTGGTGGCGGTAGTGGAGGAGGTGGTGGCGGTTGTTGAGGAAGTGGTGGCAGTAGTGGAGGAAGTGGTAGAGAAGGTGGAGTGCGCGGAAGGTGCGGTGGTGGGAGAAGTGGGAGTGGAGGCAAAAACCCTCCCCACCCCAACCCCCCCGCCCCAGACTGAAGAGACCTCTGAAGGAGAAAGGGCCGAGAAAGACGGCTCTGGAGAGACTGAGAGTGAGAGCTCCCCAAGTGGGTCTGACAGTATGATGACAGTGTCGGAAACGACACTGTCAAGTGGGGAGAGTGCAGGAGCGGTGGGAGAGACCCTGGGCGAACACCTTCCCCTACGGAAGAGAAACGCCGAGGAGCTCTCCGACCCCGAACAGGGCGAGGAGAAGAAGGGCAAGTTGGAGTGGGAGAGCTCCCAGGGGGAGGATGAGTCCAGGGTCTTCCCATCAAACTCCCCCAACCAAGAATCGTTTTTAAACCCTGTTTTTACCTCCTCTCCCTGCCACCCCCCCTTACCCCGCAGGGAGAGAGAGAAAGTTTCTAATAAATAACCCCTTTTAAACTGTTTTAACGCCTTCTTTCTTTCTTTTTAGCACTGTTTTTACTAACCTCTTTTATGGCTTTTAACATCACCACCATAAATGTAAGGAGCATCAAGACCGCGTTAAGAGCACAATCTGTTTTATCCTTTTTAGAAAGTTTTAATTCAGATGTGTTTTTATTGCAGGAGTGTGGTCTACCATTTTTAACCTCCTACAGGAAATGGGAGGAGAAGTGGCAGCACGGGCCCTCCATTTGGAGTGGATCCAATTTTAACAAAAACGATGGTGTTGCTATTTTATTTAAGAATCCACAGGTGGTGGTGAAGGGGAGCACAGTGGTGGTTGGGGGACGTGCTCTTTTAGCCAAATGTACTTTTATGGGGAGGGATTTTAACGTGCTGAATATATATGGTTTTAATAACAAACATGACTGGTGCGCACTTTTAGAGGACCTGCAGTCCCACATGCTGGGGAGGGATCCTCTAGTGGTGGGTGGGGATTTTAACTGTGTTTTAAGTAGAGCAGACAGGAGAGGAGCGGGAGAAGATTTTAAGGTAGATAGGTCAAGCGTTTTATTGCAAGGGTTGTGCAGGGATTTTAAGCTAACTGACTGTTTTAAAACCCTGCATCCAAGAGAGGAGGGCTTCACCTGGACCAGTGGTGACGGCACCAGAGCCTCTCGCATTGACTATCTGTTTACCCGCGACTGCCCGCCAACTGATGCTAGAATAACCCCTGCTTTCTTCTCAGACCACGTAATGCTAACGTGCACCCTTTCACTAACTTCGGGTGTGACTGTAGGAAGAGGGCCCTGGAAACTGAACTGCTCCCTTTTAGAAGATGATAGAGTAGTTAGCCAGTACAGGGAGCAGTTCAGCCAGTGGCAGACGCTACAGGACTTCTTCGACACACGAGCACAGTGGTGGGAAATGGTGAAGGGTAAGACGAGGACCTTCTTTAGAGAGATAGGAAAGAAAAAAAGCAAAGAAAAAGATAGACGCATGTTGGGACTGCAGAAGCGACTGGAGCGTTATTTTAACCTAAATCAACAGGGCTTTGATTTTAACCAAGACATTAAAGAAGTTAAGAAAGAGATGGCATTTTTAGCAGAACAGAAGAGCAAGGGGGTTATTTTAAGAAGCAAGGAAAGGGAATTAGAAGAGGGGGAGAAGTGCACTAGGTACTTTTTTAAAAAGATAGTTAGTAAGGGTAGGGTAATGACAGGGTTAAAGGACAAAGATGGGTTTTTAAAAACAGACACAGAGGGAATCATAGAAGTAGTCGAGGAGTTTTATGGGGAACTGTTTGGGGAAAAAGACGTGTGCAAAGAAACCATGGGGGACGTTTTAACCTACATTGACAAAATTTTACCCAACACAGACGACTTAATAAAAGACCTGACAATAACCAAACTCGACAAAGGACTGAGACATTTTAAGAGGGGTAAATCACCGGGGGAGGACGGCCTCCCTTTGGAGTTTTATCTGACCTTTTGGGATGTTTTAGCCGACGAACTTCTGACTGTTTTTACTGACTTTGAACATCTTGACAGACTACCTGACAGTTTTAGAACAGGGATAGTGACACTTTTACATAAGGTTCTCCCAAGAACCCAGACGACAGGACTGACGTCTTAAAATACTGGACGACCGATCACCCTTTTAAATTTTGACTGTAAACTTTTTACTAAGGTTTTAACACTCAGAATGTCTTCTGTTTTAGGGGAGGTGATCCACCCGGATCAAGCCTGTGCCATTCCGGGAAGGAAGATCACGGACAGCCTAGTACTGATCAGAGATGCCATCTGTTGTGCGAGAGACAGAAACATGCGGCTTATAGTCCTAAATTTAGACTTTGAGAAAGCTTTTGATCGGGTCTCGCACCAGTACCTCTTCAAGGTACTGCAAAAATGGGGTTCCCTGAAAGGTTTCTAGCTTGGGTGGGATTGCTGTATGGGGACATCACCAGCAGAATTCTTGTAAATGGGCATTTGTCAAGAGCAGTGGGAGTACACTGCGGCGTCCGTCAGGGATGTCCATTATCTCCCCTCCTGTTTGTGGCCTGCATAGAACCACTGGCACAGGTCTTGAGAAGGGACCAACGGATCAGTGGGGTGGGTGTCCCGGGGAGTGGGGGGATGACCGCCAAGTGCGTTTTTTACATGGACGACGTTAACATTTTATGCACTGACCTTTTATCTGTCGACAGGACTCTGGACAGGACTGACTGGTACGGACGAGCCTCTGGGGCGAGACTGAACAGAGACAAGACGGAGGCCCAATTTTTCGGACCGTGGGCAGACTCAGACTTGACAGGACTACCACTGACAGTCAGAATGACGGACATTAGGGTTCTAGGGGTTAAATTTGACAGGGAGGGAGGTGGTAGTGGTAATTGGACCGGGATGTTAGGGACAGTAAGACAGAGACTGGGTTTTTGGGGACTAAGACGACTGACTTTTGAGGGCAAGGTTTTAATCATCAAGGCTGTGATTTTACCTGTCCTTTTATTGATCAGTTCTGTTTTTATCCCCCCAAGATCAACTCTTTTAGCTCTGTACCGGATGCTCTTTTATTTTCTGTGGGGAAGCAAGTGGGAGAGGCTGAGGAGGGAGGTGGTAAAGAGGCCCAGGTTCAAGGGGGGGAAAGGCTTGCCTGACCTCTACTTGTTCCTGGGCAGCCGCTATACAGCGTTACATCTTACTCTTGCCACCTCCCCGGTCAACAACAAGACCCAGGCCCTCGCACGGTTCTGGCTGGGGTCTTACCTCAGGTCTCTGAGGCTGATCCCAGTCGACCTGCGAGCCCCAGTCTCTTTCCTGCTCCCCACACACTATGCACAGCTCCAAAAGTTTTTAAGACATTTTAAACTGGAAAAAGAGCCTGTCACTGTTTTAACTAAACACCGCTCTCTTCTCTCTCTTGTGCAGGAACGGGAACCGGTGTGTCCAGTGCGCGGGCTTGCTATAGGCGAGCCCTCAACGGTTTGGCGCAACGTGTCCCATCCTGCCCTGCTGAATCGGCACCGTGACCTGTCCTGGATGGTCGCCCACGAGATCCTCCCGGTCAGGGCCGTTATGCACTCCCGGGGCATGGCGAGGACATCCGCGTGCCCCCGACCAGGCTGCGGCCAGGAGGAGTCGGTGAGGCACTTGCTCTGGGAGTGCAGAGCCGCACGGGACCTGTGGAAGGAAGCAGGCCCCCTGATCTCCCCACGCCTGCCAGCAGGGGAGGACCTAACGCCCCAGCTCGTGCTGTATGGGGTGGGCCGAAGGCCTATTCAACCAAAGGCCTTCACACAACTCTGGCCCACCCTCACGTGTCTGAAGGATGCACTGTGGTCCTCCCGCAACCTGCTGGTGGGGAAACAGGTAGAGACCACCCCCCAGGCAGTGGCTTTGGTAGCCACGGAAGCCCTGGGGTGGTACGAACGACAGGGGGCCTCGACCCCAGGCGAAGGGTCCCCCACAACAGCGCTGCGGTGCCTAGGGCGATGCGCCTAGGGGAGGAGTCTCCTCTGGGCCCCGACGGACGGGTACAAAGTCGATTCAGGAAGAGCAAGAGGAGGTTTTTTTGATAAGGACTCACCCCGTTTTTGTACAAAGGACCGAAGACAGCTATTTTAACAAAGTGACTTTTTGACAGGCTTTTTATGTCTTAAAATTGTTTTTACTTTGTTAAATCATGTACACACATTTTAAATGGCTTTTAGTAATCGGCTTTTACAAGAATAGGTACTTTTATGTAGGATTGTTTTATTGTTTTAAATAAACAACATGTACCTTTTAAAAATGTAATTGTAATATAATGCTGGTTTTTATGCACTTTATGCCGTTTTTATGTGTGTGAATGAATTGCAAATGTGAGCTGTTTTAAAGGAATTGTATCAATAAAAACTTTTCAAAAAAAAAAAAAAAAAAAAAAAAAATCTGCCAAAAGCTAGATAGTTAGTAAGGGTAGGGTTATGACGGGTTTAAAAGATAAAGATGGGTTTTTTAAAACAGACACAGAGGGAATTAAAAAAGTAGTTGAGGGTTTTTATGGGGAATTGTTCGGGGTTAAAGATGTGTGTAAGGAAACAATGGAGGACGTTTTAACATACATTGACAGGACTATACCCAATACGAACAACCTAGTAAAAGACCTGACAATGACCGAACTTGACAAAGGACTGAGACATTTTAAGAGGGGTAAATCACCGGGGGAGGACGGCCTGCCTTTGGAGTTTTATCTGACCTTTTGGGATGTTTTAGCCGACGAACTTCTGACTGTTTTTACTGACTTTGAACATCTTGACAGACTACCCGACAGTTTTAGAACAGGAATCGTGACCCTTTTACACAAGAAAAATGACAGGACTGACCTTAGGAACTGGCGACCGATTACCCTTTTAAATTTTGATTGTAAACTTTTTACCAAGGTTTTAACACTCAGAATGTCTTCTGTTTTAGGGGAGGTGATCCACCCGGATCAAGCCTGTGCCATTCCGGGAAGGAAGATCACGGACAGCCTAGTACTGATCAGAGATGCCATCTGTTATGCGAGAGACAGAAACATGCGGCTTATAGTCCTAAATTTAGACTTTGAGAAAGCCTTTGATCGGGTCTCGCACCAATACCTCTTCAAGGTACTGCAAAAAATGGGATTCCCTGAAAGGTTTCTAGCTTGGGTGGGATTGCTGTATGGGGACATCACCAGCAGAATCCTTGTAAATGGGCATTTGTCAAGAGCAGTGGGAGTACACTGCGGTGTCCGTCAGGGATGTCCATTATCTCCCCTCCTGTTTGTGGCCTGCATAGAACCACTGGCACAGGTCTTGAGAAGGGACCAACAGATCAGTGGGGTAGGTAATCCGGGGAGTGGGGGGATGACGGCCAAGTGCGTTTTTTATATGGACGACGTAAACATTTTATGCACTGACCTTTTATCCGTCGACAGGACTCTGGACAGGACTGACTGGTACGGACGAGCCTCTGGGGCGAGACTGAACAGAAACAAGACAGAGGCACAATTTTTCGGACCGTGGGCAGACTCAGACTTGACCAGACTACCACTGACTGTTAGAATGACGGTTCTGGGGGTTAAATTTGACAGGGAGGGAGGAGGTAGTGGAAATTGGACCGGGATTTTAGCGACTGTAAGACAGAGACTGGGGTTTTGGGGACTGAGACGACTGACTTTTGAGGGCAGGTTTTAATCATCAAGGCTGTGATTTTACCTGTCCTTTTATTAATCAGTTCTGTTTTTATCCCCCCACGAACAACTCTTTTAGCTCTGGACCGGATGTTATTTTATTTCCTGTGGGGAAGCAAGTGGGAGAGGCTGAGGAGGGAGGTGGTGAAGAGGCCCAGGCTCAGGGGGGGGGGAAAGGCTTGCCTGACCTCTACTTGTTCCTGGGCAGCCGCTACACAGCGTTACATCTCACTCTTGCCACCTCCCCGGTCAGCAACAAGACCCAGGCCCTCGCACGGTTCTGGCTGGGGTCTTACCTCAGGTCTCTGAGGCTGATCCCAGTCGACCTGCGAGCCCCAGTCTCTTTCCTGCTCCCCCTCAGCTCAAACTTTTTACT
>NW_025535154.1:0-117329 GCF_020615455.1 Coregonus clupeaformis | reverse complement strand
GGAGAATCTATCAGGCGCGAACTGCAGCCTGGGGTTTCAAGTCTTTCCTCCCTGCCTTCGTCCCCCTCACCAACCCCAGCAGTTTCCCCTGCCTGAGCAGTGTGGGTCAACCTTTATTGATGCGTCCAAGCTGAATCTGGTTGTGAAGTCAGATGTTAGTGCTCCACCTCTTTTTGGGTGATGGCTCAGATAAGTACTCCTGTCCCTGGAGTGGGAGGAGTTAATGGAAGTCCTACCTAGAAAAGAGGGGTTACACTGGGTCTGGGAATGTTGGGGAGGGGTGATGTCTAGGCTCATGGGGAGGGCACGGGATGTGACCAAAGTCTGGAGCGTGCTAACAACCTTGTTGTCACCGATGTTAAGTGGTGTTCAGTGTTTTCAAGCAACACTTTGGGGATACTGTCTGCTCAGGTATGCCATTAAAGCTGATTTCTATTCAATCAAACGATATGCTAATGAGGGTCAATAGATTTCTGGATTAGAGGCTAACAAAGCTGCAGAGGCAGCCGAACAGTACTTGTGAGTGAGGGCAGGACCTACCCAATCAGTGCTCAGGGAGTTGGCAGTCATGTTTGTACGCAACTGTCCTGATAAAGAGTTGGCCCAAGTGTTCAAGAGCAACCCCATTCGTGACTGGACAGCCAGTGAGGTACAGGATCGGTTGGATGAACTGTTTAGGGAACGTAAAGCATGTAGAACAAACTTTCACAGCAGGTTGCTGCTGTTTTTGACTGCCCTCAGGAGAGTGGGTCCTGTGAAAAGACCTAATGTGTCATCTTTTTCTCAATGTGGCACGTGAACCAGACCCAGGCATCCATCTGTATCTGAGGGTCGGACATTAAAGAAAGTTTTGACTTTGTTAGAGAAGGCTCTGGTCAGCAATACTCAGTCTGTGAGTGGCGCAGTGGTCTAAGGCACTACATCGCAGTGCTAGCTGTGCCACTAGAGATCCTGGTTCGAGATCCAGGCTCTGTCGTCAGCCGCGCCCGAACGGAGACCCATGGGCGGCGCACATGGACCAGTCGCCTAGGGTAGTGGAGGGAATGGCCGGCCAGTTCAGTAGAGCAGTGGTGTTTGCAACGCCAGGGTTGTGGGGTTTGAATTCCCACGGGGGTATGCGAAAAAAATTAATAATGTATGCACTAACTGTAAGTTGCTCTGGATAAGAGCGTCTGTAAATGAGGGGCAATGTGGGGCATTCTTATTTTCCTCCACTGATGATTCCAATCTGTTTATTCTTACTTTTGTGAGAGTCAGTACCCAAGAACAACACAGTCATTTTTCAGAACACAATCAGAATGACAGTTTGTTTTACACCACTGTGCTAGTACAGGATAAAGTTGAGCTGAAGGGGATGTTAGATAGTGGGTCCATGGCTACTACTCTGCGCGCAGATATTGTACCTCGGTTGAGGGAGGCAGGAGTGGTAGAGGAACTTTCTAGCTCCTTCCAGACATCATCCTGGTGGGTTGTGGTGGGAACAAACTAGCCCAGTGGGCATGTGTGACTTAAAAAATTCAACTTTATGGCTTCTGTTATGTAGTCCCCAGTGCTTATTGTTGATGGGCAGGTTGATGAACTCATTGTGGGAACTAATGTGTTGAAGTCTCTGATTAGACAGTGAGTTTCTAGTCACGCAGGTGTCGAGAGCTGCACCAAAGGGAAGCCTATTGTGTGTTGTCTCTTGGTGACATTTATTTTGTCAAATTATGTTGTATATCATTTTACTTGTATTGGATAGTGTGTTGTTAGGCACTGAATGTGTGCATGCAGCACCTGTTCTCTTTGCCTAACCTTCAACTCAGCAAGGTGCCCGAGAGCTGTGGCTGCACCAGAGCCAACATATTGTGTGTTGTCTCTTCGTAGTGCAGGTCGAATAAAAATTATCCAACCATCAGAATTCCAGTTGTGGCAGTGTCTAATTACGTGACCATGCCACTGGTCGAGCTCAAGCCGACTGCCGAGCTGTGCATGTGGATGAGGTGCGACTGCGCATGTGAATTTGTTGATGGCTTACTGTAAGTGAATATATACTGTAAACAGTGAAAGTGAATGTAGCATATTCATTAAATACAGGTATTCGTGCTTATTTGTATGTTTTGGATGAATTTGTTTATTGCATTAATTTTTTTGGGTATTTGAATGCACTAAATTACATTGTATTTTAGTGCTCTGTTGAGCCATGGAAGATTCTCAAATCCATAAGACGTGTTATGCTGGGGATTTTAGTGTGGGTAGAGGGGAGGGTGTCCTTCCATTTACACCAATTGTACAGTCAGCTCCTGGGAGTAGAGCGTTTGCTAGTCCTGAGTTTGCACAAGCACTGGGAGGGTAGGCTGTTTGTTCCACCTGACCAGGGTATCCCACCTCTGTCTTTTGATGTACCATCATCCACAGTACTCGGTGATAATGGGACTCCTCCGAGTCAGCTTAGTGACCTTATTAAGCAGATTGGTTCAGAGATAGGAGAATCTATCAGAGCGAGTTTACTGCAGCCTGGGGTTTCAAGTCTTTCCCTGCCGTCCCCCTCACCAACCCCAGCAGTTTCCCCTGCCTGAGCAGTGTGGGTCAACCTTTATTGATGCGTCCAAGCTGAATCTGGTTGTGAAGTCAGATGTTAGTGCTCCACCTCTTTTTTAGGGGGTGATGGCTCAGATAAGTACTCTGTCCTGGAGTGGGAGGAGTTAATGGAAGTCTACTAGAGAAGAGGGGTTACACTGGGTCTGGGAATGTTGGGGAGGTGATGTCTAGGCTCATGGGGAGGGCACGGGATGTGACCAAAGTCTGGAAGCGTAACAACCTTGTTGTCACGATCGTTAAGGCGAGTGTTCAGTGTTTTTCAAGCAACACTTTGGGGATACTGTCTGCTCAGGTATGCCATTAGCTGATTTCTATTCAATCAAACCATATGCTAATGAGGGTCCAATAGATTTCTGGATTAGGCTTAACAAAGCTGCAGAGGCAGCCGAACAGTACCTTGTGAGTGAGGGCAGGACCTTACCCAATCAGTGCTCAGAGTTGGCAGTCATGTTTGTACGCAACTGTCCTGATGAGAGAGTTGGCCCAAGTGTTCAAGAGCAAACCCATTCGTGACTGGACAGCCAGTGAGTACAGGATCGGTTGGATGAACTGTTAAGGGAACGTAAAGCATGTAGAACACAACTTTCACAGCAGGTTGCTGCTGTTTTTGACTGCCCTCAGGAGGGAGTGGGTCCTGTGAAAAAGACCTAATGTGTCATCTTTTTCTCAATGTGGCCGTGAACCAGACCAGGCACCATCTGTATCTCGAGGGTGGGACATTAAAGAAAGTTTTGACTTTGTTAGAGAAGGCTCTGGTCAGCAATACTCAGTCTGTGAGTGGCGCAGTGGTCTAAGGCACTACATCGCAGTGCTAGCTGTGCCACTAGAGATCCTGGTTCGAATCCAGGCTCTGTCGTAGCCGGCGCGACCCGGGAGACCCATGAGGCGGCGCCGATTGGACCAGCGTCGCCTAGGGTAGTGGAGGGAATGGCCGGCTCAGTTCGTAGAGCATGGTGTTTGCAACGCCAGGGTTGTGGGTTCGATTCCCCGGGGTATGAAAAAATTAATAACGTATGCACCTAACTGTAAGTTGCTCTGGATAAGAGCGTCTGCTAAATGAGGGCAATGTGGGGCATTCTTATTTTTCCTCCACTGATGATGATATCCAATCTGTTTATTCTTACTTTTGTGAGTCAGTACCCAAGAACAACACAGTCATTTTTCAGAACACAATGTTTCAGAATGACAGTTTGTTTTACACCACTGTGCTAGTACAGGATAAAGTTGAGCTGAAGGGGATGTTAGATAGTGGGTCCATGGCTACTACTCTGCGCGCAGATATTGTACCTCGGTTGAGGGAGGCAGGAGTGGTAGAGGGGAACTTTCTGGCTCCTTCAGACATCATCCTGGTGGGTTGTGGTGGGAACAAACTAGCCCAGTGGGCATGTGTGACTTAAAAATTCAACTTTATGGCTTCTGTTATGTAGTCCCAGTGCTTATTGTTGATGGGCAGGTTGATGAACTCATTGTGGGAACTAATGTGTTGAAGTCTCTGATTAGACAGTTCAAATCAAATGACAGCTACTGGCGGGTGGCGGTACAACAGGTTCCTCTAGCCAGTGTGATGTCAAATCTGGAGAGATGGAGAGGAGACTCCATCCCAGATAAAGTGGGCACCATTAAGTTGAAGATAGCAGTACGCTCCCAACCCATGAGTGAGCATCTGGTGTGGGGCCGCCTACCGCCAAAGACAAAACTCTCTGTGGGCAGTACTGTTGTTGTCGAGCCCAGCACGTCTCGTTGTGTGAATCGACACATACTAGTGGGGAGAGTAGTTACGCCTCTGTGGGGGGATGGATGGCTCCCTGTGAAGATGTGAATCCAACAACATCGCCAGTTACCCTGAGACGAAGATGCTAAAGTGGCGGATGTGTACCCTTGCATTGCATTGGAGTATTTTAATGATGTCAAGCAGCAAGCAGCTCATCAGAATGTGGCAAAGGCTCAATGTGACAGATCACATGGCAGTCTGACAGCTAAGAGTTCAGTTGGTGGCAGTGTAGATAATGGCAACAGTACACTGAGGAATCTTGGACTTCAAGGCCTGTCTGTTGAGGGAGTGTCCAGTTTCACAGTTCTGGAAAGATAAACTTGTCAACTAATTGGGAAGTATGACACAGTGTTCTCTAGACATAGCCTAGATTGTGGCGAGGCAAAGGAGTTCTGCCTTCGCATACGGCTGACTGATGACCGCCCATTTCGATGACCTTATCGTAGGCTGTCTCCAGCTCATTACCAAAAACTCAGGGAAACACTGGATGATATGGAGGAAAAGGAAATCGTCAGAAAATCCAGCAGCGAGTATGCCTCACCATTGGTGCTGGTATGGAAAAAGTGGTTAAATGCCCGCACAGTAAAGGATGCTCATCCCCTGCCTCATCAGGCTGATGTACTGGCGCTGGGAGGTAATGCCTTCTTCAGCACAATGGATTTGACGTCAGGGTATTACAACGTGCCACTGCATGAAGAGGACAAGAAATACACTGCCTTTTCCTCCCCTTTAGGTCTGCACTGAGTACAATCGGTTACCTCAGGGCCTCTGCAACAGCCCGGCTACTTTTATGAGAATGATGCTGACCATCTTTGGTGACCAAAACGTTCTAAGTCTCCTTTGTTACTTGGATGATCTGATGGTTTTTTGCTAAGACGGAGGAAGAGAGTCTGCAGAGACTTGAGATGGTTTTTCAGCGGTTGCAGGCGCACAACCTTAAACTGTCTCCGTCTAAGTGCAAGTTTCTGAGGAGGTCTGTAAAGTTTTTGGGCCACATCATTTCTCAGGAGGGTGTAGCCACTGACCCTGCTAAGAGTTCAAACCATTTTGAATGTGACTGAGAGTGAAGCTGAGAGTGAAGCTGATGGTGTCACACCGTCTCCTATCAAAATAGGTTCTTTCCTTGGTATGGTAGTATACTATTAGCACTACATTGAGAATTGTTCCATGGTTGCTAGGCCATTGTTTCAGCTAACTACAGGTCAGAAGAAGCCTAGGAGAGGCAAGGGTAGGAAGAGGCCTGGTCCCCCTCGCAGGCTCACTGCTGCAGACTGGACTGCCGAATGTCGACTCGCTTTTGAAGCTTTGAAATCAGCACTAGTTGACCAGGCACTGCTGGTTCATCCAAATTTTTCTCAGCCATTTCTACTTTCCGTGGATGCATCTACTAGTGGTTTGGGAGCTGTACTATCACAAGTGCAAGATGGGAAGGACATAGCCAGGCCGATAGCTTTTGCTAGTAAATCTCTTAATCATGCACAATCCAAGTATCCTGCTCACCGGCTGGAATTTCTAGCCATGAAATGGGCCATTCATGATAAATTCAGCCATTGGCTGCGAGGGCATAAGTTTACTGTGTGGACCGACAACGATCCACTCAAATATATTCTTACAAAGCCGAGACGATGCATGCGAGCAGAGATGGGTTGCAAAGCTGGCACCCTTTGAGTGGCGCAGTGGTCTAAGGCACTGCATCGCAGTGCTAGCTGTGCCACTAGAGATTCTGGTTCGAATCCAGGCTCTGTCGTAGCCGGCTGCGACCGGGAGACCCATGGGGCGCCGCACAATTGGCCCAGCGTTGTCCAGGGTAGGGGAGGGAATGGCCGGCAGGGATGTTGCTCAGTTGGTAGAGCATGGCGTTTGCAACGTCAGGGTTGTGGGTTCGATTCCCACGGGGGGCCAGTATGAAAAATGATGTATGCACTCACTAACTGTAAGTCGCTCTGGATAAGAGCGTCTGCTAAATGACTAAAAATGTAAAATAAAAATGATATCCAGTACATACAGTGGGGAGAACAAGTATTTGATACACTGCTGATTTTGCAGGTTTTCCTACTTACAAAGCATGTAGAGGTCTGTAATTTTTATCATACATACACTTCAACTGTGAGAGACGGAATGTAAAACAAAAATCCAGAAAATCACATTGTATGATTTTTAAGTAATTAATTTGCATTTTATTGCATGACATAAGTATTTGATACATCAGAAAAGCAGAACTTATTATTTGGTACAGAAACCTTTGTTTGCAATTACAGAGATCATACGTTTCCTGTAGGTCTTGACCAGGTTTGCACACACTGCAGCAGGGATTTTGGCCCGCTCCTCCATACAGACCTTCTCCAGATCCTTCAGGTTTCGGGGCTGAGATCCCCAAAGCCTACAAGAATTCTGATAGTGAAACTCCACTCAGCTGGGATGGTGCTGTGCCTGATGTTGTTAACTTGGTTGAAGATGCTTTGTCAGTCTGGTCTGTGACAATCTACCAGGATTCTGATCAGTCGTCTGACACTACTAGTGTTAGTCGGAATTGAAAGTGTGCTGGCTCCGGATATGCTGATCTGTAGTACTCCCCAACCTGAGGTTAGACCTTTGAGCACGGTTGGTGCTGTCCGTGACATTCCTGCTAGGTTTTTGGGTGAGGGTGTTCGGACTAGACTAGGTAGATTTATTAATCCAGTGAATAGGCTAATCCAAACTATGTCTACACAGGAAATGAAACAATTCTTGGTTTCTCAGTGACGGTAGGATATTGCCTACCTTTTCTTTGTTATGTGTATGTGGTAATCTAAGTGGGTCTTAGAGTGATTTGTGGGTTTGTCTAATATTTTTGACAATTCATGTAACTTTGTGTGTAGTTCATCAGCATAAAATGTATTTGGCATTTTTTGTATAGGGTTGAATAAGGGATTAGCTACCTCTTATTTTTCCTAATCCTTCACGGGATAGCTTTCCAGCTGATCGACCATTTGTGGGTCTAGAATTAAGGGACTACACTGGGTTACTCTGTCGCCCCTGTGGGTGTGGAATGTTTTTTTCTTTCTTTGCTTTGTTACCTTCGAGGTAATGTGTTTTGTTTTGTGTTTATAATATAGTGTAAAACAGTAGGGGTGAATGTAGTAGTGTGATGTTGTTCCCCTAGATTATGCACAAGTTGCACACAAGGACAGTTCAACTAGGCCAGGTCAAGAGGGGATGTTAATAAGTTAATAATAATAATAATAATAATATTAATTCAATGTGGTTTTTATTTAATTACAGCTGCATAGCTAATGTAATTTTTGGTGTACAAACATTTTTATATATTTATATTGTAAATACACCTAATTGTAAAAGTTTTGTATATTTTGGTTTGGTCCATCGCGGGTTATCTGTATTTATGTACCCTCTTATTGTTCTCTTTTGGCTGTCCTTCAACTAGCAAGGTATGTTGTCCTTGGCGCCGTAATTTGTCAATATAAAACTGTGGTAAAGTTACACAAAGTGCTGTTACGCAACTATAGGTTTTGTTACAATGTGGACAATATAAAGATTTATGTTAACAACTTTCACCAAGCTCGCTAATTTGGGTACCTATTGTAACTCGGGAGTATTTGGGTCAGTGTTTGAGTGAGTTTCTATGTGCTCACGCAGGTGCCCGGAGCTGTGGCTGCACCAAGGGCTAACCTATTGTGTGTTGTCTCTTCGTGTACAGGTATGTCATTTATTTTGTCAGAATTATGTTGAATATCATTTTACTTGTATTGTATAGTGTGTTGTTAGGCACTGAATGTGTGCATGCAGCACCTGTTCTCTTTTGCCTGACCTTCAACTAGCAAGGTGCCCGAGAGCTGTGGCTGCACCAAGGGCTAACATAATTTTTTTGTCTCTTCGTGTGCAGGTCGAATAAAAATTATCCAACCATCAGAATTCCAGTTGTGGCAGTGTCCTAATTAAAAGTACACAACGCAGAACGAATTTCCCACGCTACATATGCATAATGATGTAGTAAACAACATCGCTCTGCGTGGGAACTTTTGGTGGGGGAAGTAGCCTTTATGAGTCTCCATGGTGGGTAAAGACCATCACTTCGTTGTCTTGTTGGGAATAGTAATAATTTGTGACAGTACGCATTGTATTAGTCTAACGGTTGTTTTTAATTTAGTTTCTCACATTAAACAGACATTTGAGAAGGATTTGAGAAGCGAATTGCTTGCAGTTGTACCTATGACACACAGACACACTAAAGCTGTACAGTGTAGTTAGAAAAGTCAATTTACATTATTTGCAGATGTGTTCCCTTTTATTTACAAATCGAAAAATGTAACATTTGAAATGAATGTGGCAGAACAGTTAAGCATAGAGTTCCTGTGGGAGTCTTCTCCTTCAGTCTTTTTGACTCCTATGCCTCGTTTCCTATTAGATGGGATTTTCCCAATGCCAAGTTCACCTGAGACAGCCGCTATCCAGTGTCATGTGTTGCTGAATTACAGATCTCGCTATCCCAATGTCGCTGCTGTCCATGGTGCTGAAATATCAATCTCGGCTATTTGCATACATAGGACCATCCACACTTGACACCACACACACAAGTTAATGCTAATATCACACACACTTTTGAACATTGCACAACCTGCAACAAGACACTGAAACAGCACTTAATTTCCAAGTTTGTTTGTTTCTGAATAAAGATGCGAAGAATGAAATCAATGTGTGGAAGGAGATTGGACAATGTATAGGCATTCCCTATAGCTGTATTTGACTGGAGCATGATCAGATTGCTTTGTTTCAGCCAGAATGGAAATTTGGTCTGAGAAACTATGCCCATTATAGCATGACTATTTCAGACAGAATTCACTTAATATTGTCTGTAAAAATATAAATAAGGCAATGTTTATATGACCCCCTTTCAAACATTCACATATTTATCATTTTCTTGCAGATATACAGTACATTCAGAAAGTATTCATACCCCTTAACTTATTCCACATGTTGTTTTCTTACAGCCTGAATTCAAAATGGATTCAATTATAATATTTTCTCTCACGCAGCTACATACAATACCCCATAATGACAAAGTGAAAACACGTTTTTTAAATTTTTGCAAATGTATTGGAAATGAAATATAGAAATATCTCATTTATATAAGTATTCACACCCCTGAGTCGATTAAAGCTGTGTCTTTCTGGGTAAGTCTCCAAGAGCTTTGCACAACTGGATTGTAAAATATATGCAATATACATTATATAGACAGCCATTTTTTTTTTTTGCCATAAGTTTTCAAGCCGAATTAAGTCAAAACTGTAACTAAGCCACTCAGGAA
Source organism: Coregonus clupeaformis (assembly GCF_020615455.1). Taxonomy (NCBI): domain Eukaryota; kingdom Metazoa; phylum Chordata; class Actinopteri; order Salmoniformes; family Salmonidae; genus Coregonus; species Coregonus clupeaformis. The sequence goes on along the minus strand of NW_025535154.1, from coordinate 107,676 downwards.
CATTCAATGTCATCTTGGTAAGCAACTCCAGTGAATATTTGGCCTTGTGTTTTAGGTTATTGTCCTGCTGAAGAGGGAATTTGTCTCCCAGTGTCTGTTGGAAAGCAGACTGAACCAGGTTTTCCTCTAGGATTCTGACTGTACTTAGCTCTATTCTGTTTCTTTTTATCCTAAAAAAGTCTCTAGTCCTTGCCAATGACATGCATACCCATAACATGATGCAGCCACCACCATGCTTGGAAATATGAAGAGTGGTACTCAGTGATGTGTTGTGTTGGATTTGCCCCAAACATTACACTTTGTATTCAGGACATAAAGTTAATTTCTTTGCCACATTATTTGCTGTTTTACTTTAGTGCCTTATTGCAAACACAATGCATGTAAGGTTTCCTTCTTTTACATTTACATTTTAGTCATTTAGCAGACGCTCTTATCCAGAGCGACTTACAGTTAGTGAGTGCATACTCTGTCAATTAGGTTAGTATTGTGGAGTAACTACAATGTTGATGATTCATCCTCAGTTTTCTCCTATCAAAGCCATTAAACTTTCTAACTGTTTTAAAGCCACCATTGGCCTCATGGTGAAATCCCTGATAGTTTTCCTTCCTCTCCGGCAGCTGAGTTAGGAAGGACGCCTGTATTTTTGTAGTGACTGGGTGTATTAATACACCATCCAAAGCGTAATTAATACCTTCACCATGCTCAAAGGAATATTCAATGTCTGCTTTAATTGTACCCATCTACCAAAAGGTGCCCTACTTTGCGAGGCATTGGAAAACCTCCCCTGGTCTTTGTGGTTGAATCTATGTTTCAAATTCACTGCTGGACTGAGGGACCTTATAGATAATTGTATGTGTGGGGTACAGAGATTATGTAGTCATTTGAAAATCACTATTATTGCACACATAGTGAGTCCATCTAACTGATTATGTGACTTGTTAAGCACATTTTTACTCCTGAGATTATTTAGGCTTGCCATAACAAAGGGTCGAAAACTAATTGATTAGATTACTAGATACTAGACTCTGTCAATATGTTTTTGGAAGTGGCTCTGCATTTCTTGCATACACATCATATTTATGTAAGGATTGTGACGACCTTCTAAAAAGGACAAAGCTGTTTATGTGTGTTCCCTTGTCTGCACTGTCACCACATCCCTCGATGTGTGCAAACAGAGCATCTATATCAGGATGGGCAACTCCAGTCCTCGGGACCTGATTGGTGTTACACTTGTTCCCCAGCCCCAGCTAACACATTTGACTCTAATAATCAAGTACTCATGGGCTTCAGTTTTAGAATGCAATAAGTTTAATCAGCTGTGTTTGCTAGGGATGGGGGAAAAGTGTGACACCACTCCGACCCCCCAAGGACTGGAATTGTCCATGCCTGATCTATATGGTAGGACCAGTACCAGATTAATATGGAGGCGAAAAAACGCACACCTATTTAGGCGAGGTGCTGGCTATCGGAGTAGAACACTTGAAAAAGAAAAGGAGAGCCGCACACTCTAGGAGCTCAGATGCAATAATTTAATAACTTAATAACCAACGTCAGGATACCCTGATGAAGACAGCTTGTCTGTCGAAACTTTGGTTATTAGGTTATTAAATGATTGCATCTGGACTCCTAGAAAGTGTCGAAAATGTGACACCACTCCGGCCCCCAAGGACAGGAATTGTCCATCCTTGATCTATATGGTAGGAACTGTACCAGACCTGAATGAATGTGTCTGTTTTGAATATTCACGGAGACAGAATGATGTGGTTGATAGCAGAGACGTCATGCCCAAAGGGGGCACAGGGTCACCTACCCCCTCAGATTTGTGATGTTTAAATTTGTCTTGTTATTTTTTCTCTGTCATACTACTAACCATGAAGTTGGCTTTAGCTAGCCCAGATAGGATCCCATTCTCCCAACCTAATAACTACACTGAACAAAAATATTAACGCAATATGTAAAGTGTTGGTCCCATGTTTCATGAGCTGAAATAAAAGCGTGAAATATTTTGTTCGCACAAAAAGCTTATTTTTCTCAAATTGTGTGCACAAATTTGTTTACATCCCTGTGTCGAGCATTTCTCCTTTGCCAAGATAATCCATCCACCTGACAAATATGGCATATCAAGAAGCTGATTAAACAGCATGATAATTACACAGGTGCACCTTGTGCTGAGGATAATAAAATGCCACTCTAAAATGTGCAGTTTTGTCACACAACACAATGCACAGATGTTTCAAGTTTTGAGGCAGCGTGCAATTGGCTTACGGACTGCAGGAATGTCCACCAGAGCTGTTAACAGATACGTTTATGTTAATTTCTCAACCATAAGCCAAGGCGGCTTTAGAGAATTTGGCAGTACTTCTAACTGGCCTCACGACTTCAGACCACTTGTAAAGCAGCGTATGGGCGAGCTGTTGGCTGATGTCAACGTTGTGAATGCCCCATGGTGGCAGTGGGGTTATGGTATGGGCAGGCATAAGCTACGGACAATGAACACAATTGCATTTATCGATGACAATTTGAATGCACAGATATACCGTGGGATAGTGTACGTGCACAAAGTGAGTTTGTAACATGTATATCATTCTTACTTGTTGTTCTTTATATTTACTACCATTGCCTATTGTAAGTTGCCTCTCTGTGTTTTACTGTGTTGTGTAATACTCCGGGTAGCATTATGCCATTAATACAGCCCTTCCTTTGTTAATAGCGTTGTTGCTCTACTTGTGCTATCAGTTATTGTGCATATTCATTACCCCTGTTATCTGTCCATTACAGGACCACTATCATTCCACTACCTTTCCATGTCCATTTCATCCGTGTGTGTCAATAAAGTATCCTTGAATGTAACTCTGAGGTTGCCTTATTCCCCTCTTACCGGGGAGGTGAAAGCGCAACCTGGTCTCAGAACATTTCGTATTATTCTGTATGTACAAAGCTGTGATCAAGGCAAAGGGTGGCTACTTTGAAGAATCTCAAATCTGAAATATATTTTGATATGTGTAACACATTTTGGGTTACTACATGATGCCATATGTGTTATTTAATAGTTTTGATGTCTTCACTATTATTCTACAATGTAGAAAATACACAAGACACAGAGGAGGAGAAACTATCCAACACCCTGGGAGAGAGAACGAGTGACCTCAGTCGAACTCACAGCCAGAAAGATGGGTTAGATACAGGAGAGGAGGAGGTTACCCCGGATGCCATCACCCCTGCTCCTGTGAGCAAGGAATGAGAGGGGAAGCCTTCTAATCAGGCCAACGGGCAGAAGCGGAGCGAGAGGTCATAGTGATAGTGATTCACACCCAGAGAGAGACAGACAACCCATACAACCTCTTGGCTGAGATTAACCACACAGAGGTAGAGGCAGAGGGCCTTCAGGGCAAGCCAGTCAGCCTGCCTGCTCTGATCCTCAAGTCAATTGTATTTAAATTCATATTCATTAAAGATTTTTAGTCAAGACTTGAAAAGTGCCATTTATTTCAAATGATAATTATTCAGTGTCTGCAACCCTCAAGAACCAGGGTGAGTCTGGGTCCCCCCTTTAACTGGGCAAACACAACTTGCATATCGTCATAGACTAGACCGAAACGTTAATCTTTTAACCTTGCTTAAATAAAACAATGCATTTTTTAATAGTGAGCAAGAGTTTTCTATGATGATTAAAGTTTTTTTGTCGCGCCCTCCACTTTTTTGTCAAATAATACATCTAAAAAAATTGTAATAAGTTAATTATTAAAAGCATTAAAATTGGGATTGGGATGTTTCCCACCTATTTATACAACCTACTCCACAAAGTTTAGAGAAATGTTCTGAAATTAATTAAGAATTAAACAGAAGAAAATCAGAATTGAAGGCAACTATAATGCAAAGAATTTAATGGTATATGGTTCAATCCTGTTTCTGGTCTAATGAATAGTTAATATTGTTCCTCCTCTTCCTTGTGGCAAGCGCAGCAGCACACTGCCCTCCAAAGCCTGCAAAAAAACGCTGGACTGCCCCTTTCCTCGCCCTGGATGGAACATCCAGGGTCACGTCCTTGGTGACGTGTGGGGTGACGTCCAGGGTGACCACAGCAACATCCTCTGGAAAGGGACAAAAGCGGGACAGAATGTAAATAAATGCAAACCGTAGGTTCTAAACACTGGCCAGTTGAATGGGATCTTTTATTTCAGCTCATGAAACATGGGACCAACACTTTACATGTTATCATGATGAACGGCACCTGTCAGAGTGCTTTCTATAAGTCTTACTCACCTGCTTGGATGTCAGATGGCAGAGTGGCGTAGGCGGCCACCATGAGAGGCTTTTCTTCAGGTGTGACGTCCACAACCTCCAGAGTGAAGAAGCAGGGTATGCATCTGTGTTAGGGGGTGAGGTCCACAAGCTCCAGGTGGGAAGAAGCAGGATCTGCCTCTGTGTTTGGGGTGATGTCCACAACCTCTAGGTGGGAAGAAGCCGGGTCTGCATCTGTGTTGGGGGTGATGTCCACAAACTCCAGGTGGGAAGAAGCAGGATCTGCCTCTGTGTTAGGGTTGATGTCCACAACCTTCAGGTGGGAAGAAGCCGGGTCTGCCTCTTTGTTAGGGGTGATGTTCACAACCTCCAGGTGGGAAGAAGCCAGGTGTGCCTCTTTGTTAGAATTGATGTCCGCAATCTCTAGGTGGGAAGAAGCCGGGTCTGCCTCTGTGTTTGGGGGTGATGTCCACAAGCTCCAGGTGAGAACGGTCTGTTCCCAACCTCTGATGGAACACTCTGTTTGGGGTGATGACCACAAACTTCAGGTGGGTGAAACCGTCTCAGCCTCTGTGTTAGGGGGTGATGTCCACAAGCTCCTTGTGGGAAGAAGCCAGGTGTGCCTCTTTGTTAGGGGTGATGTCCACAACCTCCAGGTGGGAAGAAGCAAGGTGTGCCTCTTTGTTAGGGGGTGATGTCCACAACCTCCAGGTGAGAAGAAGCCGGGTCTGCCTCTGTGTTAGGGGTGATGTCCACAACCTCCAGGTGGGAAGATGCTGGGTCTGCCTCTGAGTTATGGGTGATGTCAACAACCATACGGTGGGAAGAAGCAGGGGTCTGACTCTGTGTTAGGGGTGATGTCCACAAACTTCAGGTGGGTAGAAACCGTCTCAGCCTCTGTGTTAGGGGGTGACGTTCACAACCTCCAGGTGGGAAGAAGCCAGGTGTATCTCTTTGTTAGGGTTGATGACCGCAATCTCTAGGTGGGAAGAACCCGGGTCTGCCTCTGTGTTTGGGGTGATGTCCACAAGCTCCTGATGGGAAGAAGCCAGGTGTGCCTCTGTGTTAGGGGTGATGTCCTCAACTTCCAGGTGGTAAGATACCGGGTCTGCCTCTGTGCTACGGGTTTTGTCAGCAACCTCCAGGTGGGAAGAAGCCAGGTGTGCCTCTGTGTTAGGGGGTGATGTCCAAAACCACTATGTGGGAAGAAGCCGGGTCTTCCTCTCTGCTACGGGTGATGTCAACAACATCTAGGTGGGGAGAAGCTGGGTCAAACTCTGTGTTAGGGGTGAATCCCTCAACCTCCAGGTGGGCAGAAGCCGGGTCTTTCTCTGTGTTAGGGGTGATGTCCACAACCTCCGGGTGGGAAGAAGCTGGGTCTGCCTCTTTGTTATCGGGGATTTCCACAACCTCCAGGTGGGAAGAAGCCTGGTCTGCATCTGTGTTAGGGGTGACAATTAAAATCCTGATTGGCTCTACTACTACAAGGCACCAGGATGTCATGACAAAAGGCATCTGTCAGAGTGCTTTCTATGAGTGCTACTCACCTGCTTGGATATCAGCTGGTAGTGTGGCGGAGAAGGCCACCACTAGGACAGGGGGAACTTCGCAGGGGTGTCTGCAGTAGGCTGGAAGTAGCTTTTCACCTCGTCCGCCACAAAGGCACAGACAGAGCTCATAAAAAAGGGGGTCTTGAGGTCATCCAGGGAGAAGGACTGGCTGATTCTCCCGAGGATCGACCTCACAGAGTCAAAAGCAGCAGCCCGGGAGAAAGGGGGTGTGAGGAGAAGAGGCCTTCAACGTGTTGGAGAGCTTCTCCCCCTACGGCCACCACCATACTCACAGCCATCCCGCTTAGGAGGATGGGGTGATCTGAATGGCCTTCCTCTGGCTGAAGCCACAGGGCCAGGAGGATCCTGGGCACCAGCTCCACCACCACCTGGGATGGGCTGAGCAGGTTGCTACGGGCTTATTGGACAGCTTGTCCAGAATGCTCCTCACAGCTCTCTCCACGATGATGTGGACCTTGGGGTCGCTGAAATCAACAAAAAGCAGCAGAGAAAGCTAAACGATGTGCAATGTTCACACAGAGAACACTGCCCTAGTTATTTTCTGCATAGCTCCAGATGTGTAGATGAATGGAGCAAGCTGTATGCAGGGCAGTACATGGAACTCACATGTCAGCGCCAGCTGAGAGGTGGTGTGCATAGAGCGGCGGAGCTTGCAGACAGCCTTGTGCTCCATGTCAATCATTTTTAGGCAGGTGTTTACTTCCCAGGTCTGCCGTAGGAAACAGGAAGTCCCATTAGTGTAATTTCACAACAGATATATTCTGCTGTACTGACTAGTTGTTGAAAGGCTAGAAAGGAGCTCACTGACTGATAGTCTAAGTCTCTAACTCTCATTCTCTTACCAGCCCGAGCGAGTTCGTTCCCCCTCCTCCAGGGTTTCCTTCCACACCCTTCAAATAAAACACAAAGCATTTCAACTTTCCTGGCTTCCTATTTATCTGTTGTTTATTTTACCCACACCTCCTGGAGTGCTGCTGGTGACAGAGAATGGCAGTGAAGGTGAGAGCTGACGTGGTACTCACCTCTCCCTAAGGGATTTTTGCCCTGAGACACCAGCCAGTCGCTCATGTGCTCCATGGTGACATGGGGCGAGACCTGGCCTCGACTCTGGAGCAGCAGATAGTGGACCATGAACTTCTTCTGCAAGATGAGGTAAGGTGTGAGACCGTGCCACTAAAGACCATATAATGTGCTTTCAGAAGGGCCTCTCGCAACATTTCACAACTGCTCATGTCTCACAATTTGCAAGTGATATTAAAAACTCTTATGACCATCTTCTCTAAACTGTCTTGAAATAAAACTCTTGTTTTGGGATTAAATCTATCTCTTTTTTTCTGTGGTTACTTTTTTTGTGGGATGAATCTTACCTGTTTATTGTAATATGCTTCCTCCCAGCAGGCCTGCAGAGTCTGAAAATAAAGGCTGCTTCTACAGAATTCCTTTGAAGATAATTAAAACAATTATGCTTTATTAGGTACATTATGCACAGGCATTTACAGTATGCCAAAAGGAATATCTCCTAAGATTACCTTAGTGGGACCATAAGTGAACTCAGGAATGCTCCCAACCCTATCCATGGTCAGAGGGGGACGAAATGCAGCGCTATAAATATACGGGATGCTCTAGAGATAACAGGAATGACTTAAAGTCGCGAATGATCAATGCCTGTGGAGTCGTCCAATATGCTGCGCTGAGAATTGAGTTGTAGACGATATTTGGATATGTTTGGCGCAATTTACATGTTTACATTCTATTGCCATGGAGAAATTGAGTTTCTAGAACCTGTTTTCTTCTATGTCTTTATTTCGTGAAATATTAAGATCTTTATTTTGTCATAATGTGTATATGAGGACGTTGGAGCCCGTTCCGATTCATGACGCGGTTATCCAGGTGCATGTTGCATAGACCTACTAATCCAACCTTGGCTTACAAGTTAAATTAAATTAGTATATATGCCTATACAAATCTATTGACCACATCCATTTAAATCAATGATTGTCAATTGAAAATGTGGTAGTTGTGTTATCCTGTTGTGCGTGTCAGGGCTCCTCTTAAGCACGTTATTCCAATATTTCCTAGAATTGACGCAGGTTACACTTTTGCAAAACTACTAGGTTAAAAATAAGAGCATGAATGACAATAAAGGTATGACTTGAATTATATGTGTAGTAGTGTGATGTTGTTCCCCTAGATTATGCACCAAATTGCACACAAGGACAGTTCAAGTAGGCCAGGTCAAGAGGGGATGTTAATAAGTTAATAATAATAATTTCAATGTGGTTTCTTTATTTAATTACAGCTGCATAGCTAATGTTATTTTTTGGTGTACAAACATTTTTTATGTATCTATATTGCAAATAGACCTAATTGTAAAAGTTGTGTATATTTTGGTTTGGTCCATCGCGGGTTATCTGTATTTATGTACCCTCTTATTGTTCTCTTTTGCCTGACCTTCAACTAGCAAGGTATGTTGTCCTTGGCGCCGTAATTTGTCGATATAAAACTGTGGTAAAGTTACACAAAGTGCTGTTACGCAACTACAGGTTTTGTTACAATGTGGACAATATAAAGATGTATGTTAACAACTTTCACCGAGCTCGCTAATTAGGGTACCTATTGTAACTCGGGAGTATTTGGGTCAGTGTTTGAGTGAGTTTCTATGTGCTCACGCAGGTGTCCGAGAGCTGTGGCTGCACCAAGGGCTAAGCTATTGTGTGTTGTCTCTTCGTGTACAGGTATGTCATTTATTTTGTCAGAATTATGTTGTATATCATTTTACTTGTATTGTATAGTGTGTTGTTAGGCACTGAATGTGTGCATGCAGCACCTGTTCATTTTTGCCTGACCTTCAACTAGCAAGGTGCCCGAGAGCTGTGGCTGCACCAAGAGCTAACATATTGTGTGTTGTCTCTTCGTGTGCAGGTCGAATAAAAATTATCCAACCATCAGAATTCCAGTTGTGGCAGTGTCCTAATTACGTGACCTGCCGACTGGTCAGCTCAAGCCGACCGCCGGAGCTGTGCATGTGGATGAGGTGCCGCGACCTGCGCATGTGAATTTGTTGATGGCTTACTGTAAGTGAATATATACTGTAAACAGTGAAAGTGAATGTAGAATATTCATTAGATACAGGTATTCGTGCTTATTTGTATGTTTTGGATGAATTTGTTTATTGCATTAATTTTTTTGGTATTTGAATGCACTAAATTACATTGTATTTTAGTGCTCTGTTGAGCCATGGAAGATTCTCAAATCCATAAGACGTGTTATGCTGTGGATTTTAGTGTGGGTAGAGGGGGGGTGTCCTTCCATTTACACCAATTGTACAGTCAGCTCCTGGGAGTAGAGCGTTTGCTTGTCCTGAGTTTGCAAGCACTGGGAGGGGTAGGCTGTTTGTTCCACCTGACCAGGGTATCCCACCTCTGTCTTTTGATGTACCATCATCCACAGTACTCGGTGATAATGGGACGCCTCCGAGTCAGCTTAGTGACCTTATTAAGCAGATTGGTTCAGAGATAGGAGAATCTATCAGAGCGGGTTTACTGCAGCCTGGGGTTTCAAGTCTTTCTCCTGCCCGTCCCCCTCACCAACCCCAGCAGTTTCCCCTGCCTGAGCAGTGTGGGTCAACCTTTATTGATGCGTCCAAGCTGAATCTGGTTGTGAAGTCAGATGTTAGTGCTCCACCTCTTTTTAGGGGTGATGGCTCAGATAAGTACTCTGTCCTGGAGTGGGAGGGTTAATGGAAGTCTACCTAGAGAGAGGGGTTACACTGGGTCTGGGAATGTTGGGGAGGTGATGTCTAGGCTCATGGGGAGAGCACGGGATGTGACCAAAGTCTGGAAGCGTAACAACCTTGTTGTCACAGATGTTAAGGCGGTGTTCAGTGTTTTCAAGCAACACTTTGGGGATACTGTCTGCTCAGGTATGCCATTAGCTGATTTCTATTCAATCAAACCATATGCTAATGAGGGTCCAATAGATTTCTGGATTAGGCTTAACAAAGCTGCAGAGGCAGCCGAACAGTACCTTGTGAGTGAGGGCAGGACCTTACCCAATCAGTGCTCAGAATTGGCAGTCATGTTTGTACGCAACTGTCCTGATAAAGAGTTGGCCCAAGTGTTCAAGAGCAAACCCATTCGTGACTGGACAGCCAGTGAGGTACAGGATCGGTTGGATGAACTGTTAAGGAACGTAAAGCATGTAGAACACAACTTTCACAGCAGGTTGCTGCTGTTTTTGACTGCCCTCAGGAGGGAGTGGGTCCTGTGAAAAAGACCTAATGTGTCATCTTTTTTCTCAATGTGGCCGTGAACCAGACCAGGCATCATCTGTATCTGAGGGTGGGACATTAAAGAAAGTTTTGACTTTGTTAGAGAAGGCTCTGGTCAGCAATACTCAGCAATACTCAGTCTGTGAGTGGCACAGTGGTCTAAGGCACTACATCGCAGTGCTAGCTGTGCCACTAGAGATCCTGGTTTGAATCCAGGCTCTGTCGTAGCCGGCCGCGACCGGGGAGACCCATGGGGCGGCACACAATTGGACCAGCGTCGCCTAGGGTAGTGGAGGGAATGGCCGGCTCAGTTCGTAGAGCATGGTGTTTGCAACGCCAGGGTTGTGGGTTCGATTCCCACGGGGGTATGAAAAAAAAAAGTAACGTATGCACTAACTGTAAGTCGCTCTGGATAAGAGCGTCTGCTAAATGACTTAAACATGTTAAATGTAGAGGGCCCCGTAAACAGTTCCACAAACTTCAGCATGAGTGCGCTGACTGTGGAAGCACTAATCACTGGACCAAAGCTCAGTGTCAGATGCACCAGCTGTGCGTCAAGTGCTTTTCTCCGGGCCACATGAGCTTTGACTGTAGTGAGGCTGGGCAGCGACAGAACCCTGGATGTGGACAGACTGGCAGGTCTCAGGAAAACTGAAAAGCCTCCGTTCTGAGGAGGGCAATGTGGGGCATTCTTATTTTTCCTCCACTGATGATGATATCCAATCTGTTTATTCTTACTTTTGTGAGTCAGTACCCAAGAACAACACAGTAATTTTTCAGAACACAATGAGAATTACTCAGAATGACAGTTTGTTTTACACCACTGTGCTAGTACAGGATAAAGTTGAGCTGAAGGGGATGTTAGATAGTGGGTCCATGGCTACTACTCTGCGCGCAGATATTGTACCTCGGTTGAGGGAGGCAGGAGTGGTAGAGGGGAACTTTCTAGCTCCTTCAGACATCATCCTGGTGGGTTGTGGTGGGAACAAACTAGCCCAGTGGGCATGTGTGACTTAAAAATTCAACTTTATGGCTTCTGTTATGTAGTCCCAGTGCTTATTGTTGATGGGCAGGTTGATGAACTCATTGTGGGAACTAATGTGTTGAAGTCTCTGATTAGACAGTGAGTTTCTATGTGCTCACGCAGGTGCCCGAGGCTGTGGCTGCACCAAGGGCTAAGCTATTGTGTGTTGTCTCTTCGTGTACAGGTATGTCATTTTTTTTTGTCAGAATTATGTTGTATATCATTTTACTTGTATTGTATAGTGTGTTGTTAGGCACTGAATGTGTCCCCTGTCGGTCTGTCCCCCTGTCGGTCTGTCACCTGTTTTTCTGTCTGTGTCCCAGGAGCCAGAGTAAATGCCAAAGACAACAAGTGGCTCACTCCTCTGCACCGGGCCTTGGCTTCCTGCAGTGAGGTACGTGTAGTGATACTGTCAGCCCTCACACACACTCCTGTGCATATGTGTTTGACTGTTAAGTGTGTTGTGATTTTTAAATGCACTTTAAACAAAGTTGAACATGATTTGAACTGTGTTCCTGTAGGAGGCTGTCCAGGTGTTATTGAAACACTCTACTGACGTGAACGCCAGGGACAAGAACTGGCAAACGCCGCTCCACATCGCTGCGGCCAATAAGGCAGTCCGCTGTGCCGAGGCCCTGGTCCCTCTCCTCAGCAACGTGAGCGTGTCAGACCGGGCCGGGCGCACGGCGCTGCACCATGCAGCCTTCAGTGGACACCAGGAGGTTAGCAATTAGCATGGACATGATTACACACTGTAGTCTACACTTTATACCTGCCCTATCCCCACGTTGAGCTTACTGTGCATCCGATTACTTACAATGGTTGTATGTAGGGCTGTGACGGTAATTGGATAACCGTGACATTGACGGTTTTGGATGAAGAACACCATGAAAATAAAATTACCGTCAAAACCAAAAAGAAGTATGATTTTCTCTCCATAAAATGTTTTATCACCTTTATTTTTAATGTAGATATACTTTATCCATAGCGGGAGTGTTAACTATTGATTATATGGTATTGTTTTGCTGACTTAGTTGGAGGAGATATAGACAGTTTAATAGATGGACTATCTTTTGATGCACCGCAATCACCAAATCTGCTCTATGCGCGAATAGGAGAGAATCTTTGAAGGTCAATTCAGGTTAATTGAAGAGGGGGGGGGGTGAGGTGAAAAGTGGGGACCGGGGGTAACTATAGTACCTCTAGATCTATAGCCTACAGGCTGGGGGTGGGTGGGTAGCCTCTGACCTCTGACCTTCACCTCTGACCTTTTTCATTGTTACAGTAGATCAGAGGAGTGAGGTGAAAAAGATGGCTCTCATTGCAAAAAAAACCCCATAACAACCTGTTTGGGCACATTTCAGTTTCACACCTAACGACGATGGAGAACCAGATGACTTGGCCAGCCTGTTTGCAGAATATGCGCAAAACCCATAGGCTACCTACTAAGAATTCCAGCACCACAAGCGGGACACCGATAAGTGGCGAGCACTGCCAGACACTGGAACTCGTTATTTAGTCATAGGAATGGTGCCTTTACTGACGGTGGAGAAACCCGCCTTCAAATAAATGCTCTGGAAATTTGACAGACTCTCCCGAGTTACCGGGGAGAAAGTATTTGTCTCAAACAGCGGTCCCTACCTTGTTCAACAAGGTGAAGGGGGAGGTTCAGGCAGAGCTAAAGACGTAGATTTGTTTATTTTTGCACTGAATATGGACATGTGGTCAAGTGTAAATATGACTCCTTACATGAACCTAACAGTGCACTATCTGACGAAAGACTGGACACTGAAATCCAACTGTTTGGAAACAACCTACATTCGGAATTCCTTGACTGGGCCCTTGACGAAAATCTAATGTCCTGTATCGCCACAGACAACAGGGCCAACATTGTGGCTGAAGTGAGGCAACTGAACTGGCCTTGGCTAAATTGCTTTGGCCACAATCTCCATCTCGCTGTCACCATCAATGTGAAGCCAGAGCACAGGCCGTGTTCTAGGCCTATGTAGAACTCTGGTGGGCACTTTTTTAGCAGAGCTGGCGATTTAAAAGAGGGACCTAGTAAGGCCCAGACCGAGCTGAACCTCCCAATTCACAACCTCATTCTTGTGAGAAATGAAGTTTTAATAACTAAGCTGTAATAACCATTTATAGGCTATTCAATGTTAAAAGAATAAGCTATGCAAAATTATTGTTCATGAATAATTGTAATTCAGATGCCGAGCAAATAAACAAACAAAATAGGCTAGTTTCCTTGAATCACTTAATGTTGCATTACCATAGGCCCATTGTTTTATTTAGCCAATCATACTCTAATTAAACCACTGATTATAATGAGTTAATAATGAGAATATAGAACATATTCTGGGAATCCTACATGTTACGTGTGTATACTATACCAGAAAGCATGATCATTAGCTTCTTCTGGATTGTTTTAAATCGCGTAGCCTGTCGGAAGGCAGCGGGTGCGGCGAATAGGCTTCCAAATAGATGACTGTTGAGTTGTGAATGTCAGTGAAAGAGAGGCTCAACCAGGCATATCGCAATTTTTCAAAATACAATGGAGGGAAACAGTTTGGAAAGCAATTGGCTTATTGCTTCAAAGAGAAGAAGATGAAAATACTAATGTCTTTTTAATGATCAAAATCCTCAACTTAATTGAGGGAACAGTATTATTGGCATCGGCTATATCCCCGGTGAGTGTGCATATTCACTGTCTTTATCACTGGGTCAGTGCCACTTGAAAGTCGTGTTGAAAAAGATTCTGCTAATCTCTCTAGTCATATAAAGTGTAGTAGAATTGCGTGATTTTAAAATAATAAAAGGCCACATTTTTCCAGTGAAAAGAAACCTACTCCACCACCCGCTGCATTGAACAGCCTGTGATTGAGTTATATTATTAGCCTAAATTATGACTATCCAATTTACTAATCACATTAGGAATAGTCAGCTATTTTACATAAGTTCCGAGCTGGTCATGGGTGCACTTCAGCCACGCTCAAGGTCCTAAGCGATATTATAACCGCAATTGATAATAGACAGTACTGTGCAGCCGTCTTCATCGACCTGGCCAAGGCTTTCGACTCTGTCAACCACCGCATTCTTATTGGCAGACTAAATAGCCTTGGTTTCTCAAATGACTGCCTCGCCTGGTTCACCAACTACTTCTCAGATAGAGTTCAGTGTGTCAAATCGGAGGGCCTGTTGTCTGGACCTATGGCAGTCTCTATGGGGGTGCCACAGGGTTCAATTCTTGGGCCGACACTTTTCTCCGTGTATATCAATGATGTCGCTCTTGCTGCTGGTGACTCTCAGATCCACCTCTCGCATGACGACACCATTTTGTATACATCTGGCCCTTCATTGGACACTGTGTTAACAAACCTCCAAACGAGCTTCAATGCCATACAACACTCCTTCAGTAGCCTCCAACTGCTCTTAAACACTAGTAAAACTAAATGTATGCTTTTCAATCGAACGCTGCTGGCACCCCGCCCACCCGACTAGAATCACCACTCTCGTGGGTCTGACCTAGAAGTATGTGGACAACTACAAATATCTAGGTGTCTGGTTAGACTGTAAACTCTCCTTCCAGACTCACATAAAGAATCTCCAATCCAAAGTTAAATCTAGAATCGGCTTCCTATTTCCGCAAACAAAGCCTCCTTCACTCATGCTGCCAAACATGCCCTCGTAAAACTGACTATCCTACCGATCCTTGACTTCGGCGATGTCATTTACAAAATAGCCTCCAACACTCTACTCAGCAAACTGGATGTAGTCTATCACAGTGCCATCCGTTTTGTCTCCAAAGCCCCATACACTACCCACCACTGTGACCTGTACGCTCTTGTTGGCTGGTCCTCACTACATGTTCGTCGTCAAACCCACTGGCTCCAGGCCATCTATAAATCACTGCTAGGCAAATCCCCGCCTTATCTTAGCTCATTGGTCACCATAGCAGCACCCACCCGTAGTCTGCGCTCCAGCAGGTATATCTCACTGGTCATTCCCAAAGCCAACACCTCCTTTGGCCGCCATTCCTTCCAGTTCTCTGCTGCCAATGACTGGAACGAATTGCAAAAATCTCTGAAGCTGGAGACTCTTATCTCCCTCAATAACTTTAAGCATCAGTTGTCAGAGCACCTTACCGATCACTGCACCTGTACACAGCCCATCTGAAATTAGCCCACCCAACTACCTCATCCCTATATTGTTATTTATTTTGCTCTTTTGCACCCCCGGTATCTCTATTTGCACATAATCTCTTGCACATCTAGCATTCCAGTGTTAATACTATTGTAATTATTCTGCACTATAGCCTATTTATTGCCTTACCTCCATAACTTGCTACATTTGCACACACTGTATATATATTTTCTGTTGTATTTTTGACTTTATGTTTTTTACCCCAAATGTAACTCTGTGTTGTTTTTATCGCACTGCTTTGCTTTATCTTGGCCAGGTCGCAGTTGTAAATGAGAACTTGTTCTCAACTGGCTTACCTGGTTAAATAAAGGTGAACAATTTTTTTTTTTTATAAGTTTGCAAATGTGATGATGCATGGAATGCTGTATTTTTCATGGAGAAAATTAGCTTCCCCAAACTTGAGAGCAAGACTGGCCTAAACGCGCTAATGTTTTCCTTTGCTAATGTCCGTCCCGCCCCCCTGTCAGCTGTCAGTTTTGTCGATGACCACGTACATAAGACACGCCAATCACCGACACCTGAAGTTCCATGACCATCACAGCCCTAGTTGTATGCTTGAGTTTGTTCAGAGGAGGCTTTGAATAAAATCCGATCTGAGTGTGAAATGCCTTACTGAGGGTAAATGGAAGCTCCTCTTGTGCCCGGCTCAGCCTTATACAGTTTAAGGTACTTTACCGTATCCATTTCAGTAAGGCCAGATTGTCCAAATTCTACCCAAATATTGATGGTACATGTGACAGGTGTAAAAGCTCCTTGGCGGACTTGACCCACATGTTCTGGTCCTGTCCCCGTCTGGCAGATTATTTGTCCACTATTTAAAACCCTTTCTGAAGCATTTGATATAAAGTTGCAGCCTAGTGCAGAAATTGCTATTTTTGGAGTACCAAACAACAATCCTTCTCTGACCAATAGACAGCTAGATGCCATTGCCTTTGCCTCCATGTTAGCCCGCAGAAGGATTTTATTGGATTGGAAATCTATCAATCCTCCCTTAGCCTCTCTTTGGCTCAAAGATCTGAAGCTGTTCCTAAAATGAGAAAAAATGAAGTTACCATTCGAGGGTCAACCAACTCATTTTATTCCTCCTGGGACCCGATGATATCCTATTTTGAACAGCTCCAAACACTTCCTCCAGATTAGTACTCTTGGCCCCACCTTGAGATTACTGCTATATAGGCCTATAAAATCACTTAATCACCTGAAATTGTTAGGCTATTACATTTTTTGCTTGAGGTAACGTTGTTGTATACTTTTGTTTTGTTTTCTGACATGTAACTCAATTACTTTCCCTTTCTTTTTAAATGTGTTTGGAGGCATTCTGGGGGAGGGGAGGTCAAGGGGACTAAAAGGGGAGAAATGTACCATGTCTTTACATGTTATCTTTCATTCATTGTGAATACAAAATATATAATTTTAAAGGGAAGGCTTTGAAGCCAGATTTAGCGGATTTTGCTGTTTAGTTTTCCTCAACCTGTGTTTTGTTTCTCTCTCCTCTCCCTGTTAGATGGTGAGGCTGCTTCTCTCCAGAGGAGCCAACATTAATGCCTTTGACAAGAAGGATCGCCGAGCAATCCACTGGGCTGCTTACATGGGTGATGAGTTTACCACATCATTTACATTCTGACTAATGTCCTTTATACCAATGAATGAATGAATGAATGGACTGTGTGTTAGTCTCACAGCTCAGCTGTATGAGCCCACGTCTAGTGTGTTATTATGTCAGAATCATGTACTAAAGTAGGTTGATTAGATGTTTTCAGTTGTACTAACATGATGTAGGTGTTGCTTATGGTGCTGTGTACCACTGTAAACTAATCTATCTCTCCCTCTCTCTGCCTATCTCTCTGTGTTTGTATCTCTGTTTCTCTCTTAACCCCCTTACTTCTCCCTCCCTCTCTCTCTCTCTCTCTCTCTCTCTCTCTCTCTCTCTCTCTCTCTCTCTCTCTCTCTCTCTCTCTCTCTCTTTATCCCTCCCCTTCTCTCTCTACCATAGGGCACATTGAGGTGGTGAAACTGCTGGCCTCTCATGGATCAGAGGTGTCCTGTAAAAACAAGAAGGCCTACACCCCTCTCCACTCTGCAGCCTCCAGTGGAATGATCAGTGTGGTCAAGTACCTCCTGGACCTTGGTGTGGATGTGAGTCAACACGCATTCAAATGTGTAGGGGGTTTTCATATGTAATGAAGAGAGAGGTTAGAAGCCAGTGGTTTTTCTAACAAGTTGAATAGATTTAGTTGATTTCTTACTAAGTTCAATAAATGTTTGAATATTGTTGAATTTCGGTTTAATGTCTGGATTCCGTGATTCGGTCCACGCCCTATTTTATAGGGCCCTAGTCAATGAACTTGTCATAAATCAACATAGGATATGCCCTCTCCCCCAACAAGACTCAAATATATATATATATATATATATATATATTTGGAAATGTAAGCAAGGGTTGAGCTTCTTCAGTTTGTGTCACAAAGTGGATACGTTTCTGTGTCCCTTTCAGAGTGAGTGACACATTGACTTTATATAGTGTACCAAGAGTTGTTCCTACTTACGGCCATACCAGCCTGAATACGCTCGATCTCGTCCGATCTCGGAAGCTAAGCAGGGGTCGGGCCTGGTCAGTACTTGGATAGGAGACCGCCTGGGAATACCAGGTGCTGTAAAGTGTTTTTGTCCCAGTAGAGCGTGCTCTTGTGTCATGGAGCAACTGCCTTTTATTTATCACCCTAATAATATCATGGATTGTTATTGGACTAAATGCAGTTTGTGTGTGCTGCCCTGCCCTGATCAAATCAAATAATGGACAGTCGTTTCCCTCAAAATATAGGCAGTACATGCAGCCTTTGTTTTTAGTCTAGGAGACAGTCAATGTCTGTAGTCCATTAGGGCACTATAAAATCCCTTCAATGTTTTGCCTGATTCCGTTAATTCCCAAGTTCCCTTTTCTCCGTTTAGATTTCCCCGTTGACCGTTTGTCCCTGTTTTGGCGGTTTTAAGCTCTCAAAAGTACACCTTTTTAATAGCAAAACAGCACAATTGGATGTTCTATGTCCACAACAATGTTTAAACCCTATCAGGTGACCATTTGTGAGGTCTGGGAAAAATGTAAGACATTTAGATTTTGGGGTGTAGTTACCCTTAAATGCAAGCGTGCACCAGGAAGAGACCTTTGTTTGGTTAAGCGGTGTTGCTGTAGAACAAATGGCCACTGGAGTGATGCAAATGATCACGGTATAATTCTGCCAGGCAGTCATAGGCTACTTTGTAGTTAACATTTACTTTGCGAAGGTTTTGGGGAAAGCCATTCCTTCCCTACCAGAAGAAGGTTATCATTAGCATCATCGCTATGGCTACACAAAGTGTAGACATGCGCGCCTTACCGCACACATGCACACAGACAGGGGCATTCCTGTGCCGTTTCAGAAAGTTCATGGAAATACTGAATCACTGATGCATTTTGTTCATGTCTTATGATTGACTTGGGCAAATGAATGCGTTTTCTAACAAGTTGAATAGATTTAGTTGATTTCTTACTAAGTTCAATAAATGTTTGAATATTGTTGAATTTCGGTTTAATGTCTGGATTCCGTTGATTCGGTCCATGCGCCTATTTTATAGGGCCCTAGTCAATGAACTTGTCATAAATCAACATAGGATATGCCCTCTTCCCCCCAACAAGACTCAAATATATATATATATATATATATATATATATATTTGATGAAGCGGGGTTGAGCTTCTTCAGTTTGTGTCACAAAGTGGATACGTTTCTGTGTCCCTTTCAGAGTGAGTGACACATTGACTTTATATAGTGTACCAAGAGTTGTTCCCTCGCTTGCGGCCATACCAGCCTGAATCCCTGATCTCGGAAGCTAAGCAGGGTCGGGCCTGGTTAGTACTTGGATGGGAGACCGCCTGGGAATACCATGTGCTGTAAGCTTTTTGTCCCAGTAGAGCGTGCTCTTGTGTCATGGAGCAACTGCCTTTTATTTATCACCCTAATAATATCATGGATTGTTATTGGACTAAATGCAGTTTGTGTGTGCTGCCCTGCCCTGATCAAATCAAATAATGGACAGTGCGTTTCCCCTCAAAATATAGGCAGTACATGCAGCCTTTGTTTTTAGTCTAGGAGACAGTCAATGTCTGTAGTCCTTGGGCACTATAAAATCCCTTCAATGTTTTGCCTGATTCCGTTAATTCCCAAGTTCCCTTTTCTCCGTTTAGATTTCCCCGTTGACCGTTTGTCCCTGTTTTGTGCAGGTTTTCGCTCTCAAAAGTACACCTTTTTAATAGCAAAACAGCACAATTGGATGTTCTATGTCCCACAACAATGTTTAAACCCTATCAGGTGACCATTTGTGAGGTCTGGGAAAAATGTAAGACATTTAGATTTTTGGGGTGTAGTTACCCTTAAATGCAAGCGTGCACCAGGAAGAGACCTTTGTTTGGTTAAGCGGTGTTGCTGTAGAACAAATGGCCACTGGAGTGATGCAAATGATCACGGTATAATTCTGCCAGGCAGGCATAGGCTACTTTGTAGTTAACATTTACTTGCGAAGGTTTTGGGGAAAGCCATTCCTTCCCTACCAGAAGAAGGTTATCATTAGCATCATCGTCGGCTACACAAAGTGTAGACATCTGCGCCTTCCTCACACATGCACACAGACAGGGGGCATTCCTGTGCCGTTTCCAGAAAGTTCATGGAAATACGAATCACTGATGCATTTTGTTCATGTCTTATGATTGACTTGGGCAAATGAATGCGTTTTCTAACAAGTTGAATAGATTTAGTTGATTTCTTACTAAGTTCAATAAATGTTTAATATTGTTGCATTTTCGGTTTAATGTCTGATTCCGTGATTCTCTAGCGCCTATTTTATGGCCCTAGTCAATGACTTGTCATAAATCACTAGGATATCCCTCTTCCCCCAACACTCATATATATATATATATATATATATATATATATATATATATATATATATATTTATTGATTAAGCAAGGGTTGAGCTTCTTCAGTTTGTGTCACAAAGTGATGTTTCTGTGTCCCTTTCAGTGAGTACACACTTGACTTTATATAGTGTACCAAGGTTGTTCCCTTGCTTCCGGCCATACCAGCCTGAATACGCCCGATCTCTCCGATCTCGGACTAAGCAGGGTCGGGCCTGGTTAGTACTTGGATGGGAGACCGCCTGGTAATCCTGTGCTGTAAGCTTTTGTCCCAGTACCGTGTGCTCTTGTGTCATGACAACTGCCTTTTATTTATCACCCTAATAATATCATGATTGTTATTGACTAAATGCAGTTTGTGTGTGCTGCCCTGCCCTGATCAAATCAAATAATGGACAGTGCGTTTCCCTCAAAATATAGGCAGTACATGCAGCCTTTGTTTTTAGTCTAGGAACAGTCAATGTCTGTAGTCCGTTAGGGCACTATAAAATCCCTTCAATGTTTTGCCTGATTCCGTTAATTCCCAAGTTCCCTTTTCTCCGTTTAGATTTCCCCGTTGACCGTTTGTCCCTGTTTTGGCGTTTTCGCTCTCAAAATTACACCTTTTTAATAGCAAAACAGCACAATTGGATGTTCTATGTCCACAACAATGTTTAAACCCTATCAGGTACCATTTGTGGGGTCTGGGAAAAATGTAAGACATTTAGATTTTGGGGTGTAGTTACCCTTAAATGCAAGCGTGCACCAGGAAGAGACCTTTGTTTGGTTAAGCGGTGTTGCTGTAGAACAAATGGCCACTGGAGTGATGCAAATATCACGGTATAATTCTGCCAGGCAGGCATAGGCTACTTTGTAGTTAACATTTACTTGAGGTTTGGGGGAAAGCCATTCCTTCCCTACCAGAAGAGGTTATCATTAGCTCATCGCTTCCGCTACACAAAGTGTACATCCGCGCGCTCCCCCACACATGCACACAACGGGGCATTCCTGTGCCGTTCCCAGAAAGTTCATGGAAATACGAATCACTGATGCATTTTGTTCATGTCTTATGATTGACTTGGGCAAATGAATCGTTTTCTAACAAGTTGAATAGATTTAGTTGATTTCTTACTAAGTTCAATAAATGTTTGAATATTGTTGAATTTCTTTAATGTCTGGATTCCTGATTCGGTCCCATAGCCCTATTTTATGGCCCTATCAATGAACTTGTCATAAATCACATAGATATCCCTCTTCCCCCCAAACTCAATATATATATATATATATATATATATATATATATATATATATTATATATTTGCAAGGGTTGAGCTTCTTCAGTTTGTGTCACAAAGTGGATACGTTTCTGTGTCCCTTTCAGAGTGAGTGACACGTTACTTTTTGTGTACCAAGGTTTTCCCTCTATGGCCATACCACCTGAATCCCCTTCTTTTCGGAAGCTAAGCGGGTTCGGGCCTGGTTAGTACTTGGATGGGAACGCCTGGGAATACCTTGCTGTAGCTTTTTGTCCCTACGTGCTCTTGTGTCGTGACAACTCCTTTTATTTATCACCCTAATAATATCATGATTGTTATTGACTAAATGCAGTTTGTGTGTGCTGCCCTGCCCTATCAAATCAAATAATGGACGGTGCGTTTCCCTCAAAATATGGGCAGTACCTGCGGCCTTTGTTTTTAGTCTAGGAGACAGTCAATGTCTGTAGTCCATTAGGGCACTATAAAATCCCTTCAATGTTTTGCCTGATTCCGTTAATTCCCAAGTTCCCTTTTCTCCGTTTAGATTTCCCGTTGATTTGTCCCTTTGAGGTTTTCGCTCTCAAAAGTACACCTTTTTTAATAGCAAAACAGCACAATTGGATGTTCTATGTCCCACAATTTTAAACCCTATCAGGTGACCTTTGTGGGGTCTGGGAAAAAATGTAAACATTATTGGGTGTTTCCCTTAAATGCAAGCGTGCACCAGGAAGAGACCTTTGTTTGGTTAAGCGGTGTTGCTGTAGAACAAATGCCACTGGGTGATCATATCACGTATAATTCTGCCGCAGTCATAGGCTACTTTGTAGTTACATTTACTTGCGAAGGTTTTGAAACCATTCCTTCCCTACCAGAAAAGTTATCATTAGCATCATGCTACGGCTACACAAAGTGTAGACTCCGTGCGCCCACACATGCACACAACAGGGGGCATTCCTGTGCCGTTCCAGAAAGTTCATGGAAATCCGAATCACTGATGCATTTTTGTTCATGTCTTATGATTGACTTGGGCAAATGAATGCTTTTCCTAACAAGTTAATCGATTTAGTTGATTTCTTACTAAGTTCAATAAATGTTTAATATTGTTGAATTTCGGTTTAATGTCTGATTCCGTTTTCTCCTTTATTTTATAGCCCTATCAATGACTTGTCATAAATCAACATAGGATATGCTCTTCCCCCCCAAACTCAAATATGTAAGCAAGGGTTGGCTTCTTCAGTTTGTGTCACAAAGTGATACTTTCTGTTCTTTGTGTACACTTCTTTCTATAGTGTACCAAGTTGTTCCCTCCTTACTGCCATACCAGCCTAAATACGCCATCTCGTCCTCTACTAAGCAGGTCTTTAAACTGCTGATGAACCTCTGTAATACAGGTCCGTAACTTTTTGTCCCATTAGGGCGTGCTCTTGTGTGCATGAGCAACTGCCTTTTATTTATCACCTAATAATATCATGATTTTATTGACTAAATGCAGTTTGTGTGTGCTGCCCCTGCCTTATCAAATCAAATAATGGACAGTCGTTTCCCTCAAAATATAGGCAGTACATGCAGCCTTTGTTTTTATCTAGACATCATGTCTTAGTCCATTAGGCATATAAAATCCCTTCAATTTTTGCCTATTTTTAAGTTCCCTTTTCTCCGTTTAGAGTTTCCCGTTGACCGTTTGTCCCTGTTTTGTGCAGTTTTCGCTCTCAAAAAGTACACCTTTTTTAATAGCTAAACAGCACAATTGGATCTTCTATTCCAAATGTTTAAACCTATCAGGTACATTTGTGAGGGTCTGGGAAAAAATTAAACATTTGATTTTGGGTGTAGTTACCCTTATCTTCACCAGAAACCTTTGTTTGGTTCAGCCCGTGTTGCTTAGAACAAATGGCCACTGAGTGATGCAAATGATCACGGTATAATTCTGCCAGGCAGGCATAGCTACTTTGTAGTTAACATTTATTGCTTTTGGGAAACCATTCCTTCCCTACCAAGGGTTATCTTGCATCATCGCTCTGTTACAGTGTAGACATCATCCTCACCCACACATGCCACGGACAGGGAGCATTCCTGTGCCGTTTCAGAAAGTTCATGGAAATACTAATCATTCTTTTGTTCATGTCTTATATTACTTGGGCAAATGATTTTTCTAACAAGTTGAATAATTTAGTTGATTTCTTACTAAGTTCAATAAATGTTTGAATATTGTTGAATTTCGGTTTAATGTCTAGATTCGTGATTCGTCCTCACCTACTTTATAGGGCCCTAGTCAATAACTTGTCATAAATCACATGGATATGCCTTTCCCCCCATTTTTTTTTTTAATGAAACAAGGTTGAGCTTCTTTCAGTTTTTCACAAAGTGGATACGTTTCTGTGTCCCTTTCAGGTTACTTACTTTATATATTTACAGCTGTTCCCTCTCGCCTACCAGCCTGAATCCCATTTCATCTCGGAACTAACAGGGTCGGCCTGGATATACTTGGATGAGAGTCCGCCTGGAATACCAGGTGCTTTTATAAATGCAGTTTGTGTGTGCTGCCCTGCCTTGATCAAATCAAATAATGACGGTACGTTTCCCTCAAAATATAGGCCATTACATGCAGCCTTTGTTTTTAGTCTAGGGAGACAGTCAATATCTATGATCCATTAAGAGCACTATAAAATCCCTTCAATGTTTTGCCTGATTCCGTTAATTCCCAAGTTCCCTTTTCTCCGTTTAAATTTGTTGAACCGTTTGTCCCTGTTTTGCTTGGTTTTTCGCTCTCAAAATACACCTTTTTAATAGCAAAACAGCACAATTGGATGTTCTATATCCCACAACAATGTTTAAACCCTATCAGGTACCTGTCTACCAGAAAAATTACATTTTTTGTGTATGTTGCCCTTAAATGCAAGCGTGCACCAGGAAGAGACTTTGTTTGGTTAAGCGGTGTTCTGTAAACAAATGGCCACTGATATGCAAATGATCACTATAATTCTGCCGTCAGGTATTTTAGTTAACATTTACTTGCGAAGGTTTTGGGGAAATCCATTCCTTCCCTACCAGAAGAAAGGTTATCATTAACATCATCGCTAGCGGCTACACAAAGTGTAGACATACAGCACTGCCCCCGCCACACATGCACACAGACAGGGGGCATTCCTGTGCCGTTTTCCAAAGTTCATGGAAATACGAATCACTGATGCATTTTGTTCATGTCTTATGATTTTGGGCAAAATGAATGCGTTTCTTAACAAGTTAATAGATTTAGTTGATTTCTTACAAAGTTCAATAAATGTTTGAATATTATTTAATTTCGGTTTAATGTCTGAGATTCCGTTGATTCGGTCCATAGCCCTATTTTATAGGGCCCTAGTCAATAAACTTGTCATAAATCAACATAATATCCCTCTCCCCCACCCCCACATAATATGAAATTAAACAAGGGTTTGAGCTTCTTCAGTTTGTTCCAAAGTGGATATTTCTGTGTCCCTTTCAGGTGATACACATTGACTTTATATAGTTACGTTGTTCCCTATTACGCCCTTTCCACCTAATATTTTCTCATCTACCTGGTTATACTTGGATTAGACACTCCTGGAATACAGGTGCTATAAGCTTTTTGTCCCGTAGGCGTGCTTCTTGTGTCATGGAACAACTGCCTTTTTTATTTATCACCTTAATAATCTCATGGATTGTTATTGACTAAATGCAGTTTGATTGAACTCCTTGCCCTACCTTATCAAATCAAATAATGGTTATTATTTCCCTAATAAATATGCATACATCCCTTTGTTTTCAGTCTGAACGTCAATGTCTGTAGTCTAGCACATATAAAA
Organism: Coregonus clupeaformis; assembly: GCF_020615455.1. Classification (NCBI taxonomy): domain Eukaryota; kingdom Metazoa; phylum Chordata; class Actinopteri; order Salmoniformes; family Salmonidae; genus Coregonus; species Coregonus clupeaformis. Next base: position 82,354 of record NW_025535154.1, on the reverse strand, counting down.
TCCCTTCAATGTTTTGCCTGATTCCTTAATTCCCAGTTCCACTTTTCTCCGTTTAGATTTCTCCGTTACCCGTTTGTCCCTGTTTTGCTTGCAGTTTTCGCTCTCAAGTACACACTTTTTTTATATAAAAACAGCACAATTGGATGTTCTATGTCCCACAACAATGTTTAAACCCTATCAGGTGACCATTTGTGAGGTCTGGGAAAAAATGTAGGACATTTAGATTTTGAGGTGTAGTTACCCTTAAATGCAAGCGTGCCCGAAAACCTTTGTTTGGTTAAGCCAGTGTTTCTTAAACAAATGGCCACTGAGTATGCACAATGATCACGTATAATTCTGCCAGGCAGGCACGGCTACTTTATATTTAACTTTTACTTCTTTTAATCATTCCTTCCCTACCAGAAGAAGGTTATCATTAGCATCCCTGCGCTCACTAAAGTGTACGACATACCTTGCTTGCCCACCCACACTGCACACACGACAGGGGCATTCCTGTCGTTTCAGAAATTCAATACTAATCACTGATCATTTTGTTCATGTCTTATGATTACTTGGGCAAATGAATCTTTCTCTAACAAGTTGAATAAATTTAGTTGATTTCTTACCAAGTTCAATAAATGTTTGAATTTTTTTTATAACTCTGATTCCTATTTTATTTTATGCCCTATCAATACTTCATAAATCAGCATAGATATCCCCCCCCCCCCCCACATAAAAAAATTATTTTTTTTTTTATTAAGCAAAAGGTTGAAGCTTCTTCGTTTGTGTCACAAAGTGGATCATTTCTGTGTCCCTTTCCAGAGTGTGTGACACATTGACTTTATATAGTGTACCAAGAGTTGTTCCTAACATGGCCATGCCAGCCTGAATAAACCCGGTCTCTCATCTACTAAGCAGGGTTGGAGCCTGGTAGCTAAATCATGATGAACCTTCCTGGGAATACCAGGTGCTGTAAATCTTTTGTCCCAGTAGAGCGTGCTCTTGTGTCATGATAACTGCCATTTTATTCACCCTAATAATATCATAGTTTGTTATTGGACTAAATGCAGTTTGTGTGTGCTGCCTCTGATCAAATCAAAATAATGGACTCGTTTCCCTCAAAATAGCATTATTGCAGCCTTTGTTTTTATCAGAACAGTCAATGTCTGTAGTCCATTGGGGCACTATAAAATCCCTTCAATGTTTAGCCTGATTCCGTTAATTCCGGTTCCACTTTCTCGTTTTAGATTTCCCGTTACGTTTGTCCCTGTTTTGTTAGTTTTAAACTCTAAAACTTTATTGTAAAACAATACAATTGGATATTCTATATCACAACAATCTTTAAACCCTATCGGGTGACCATTTGTGAAGGTCTGGGAAAAATGTAAGACATTTAGATTTTGGGGTGTAGTTACCCTTAAATGCTGGCGTGCACCAGGAAAACCTTTCTGTTTGGTTAAGCGGTGTTGCTGTAGAACAAATGGCCACTGGAGTAATGCAAATGATCACATTATAAATTCTGCCCAGGCAGGCATAGGCTACTTTAGTTAACATTTACCTTATTTTGAAAGCCATTCCTTCCCTATTAGAGAGAGGTTATCATTACATCTTCATTACACAAAGTGTAACATCGTGCACACACACACATGCACACAGACTTCAGGGAGCATTCCTGTGCCGTGCCAGAAAGTTCATGAAATACGAATCCTGTAGTCCCCCATTTTGTTCATGTCTTATGATTGACTTGGGCAAATGAATGCGTTTTCTAACGATTGAATAGGTTTAGTTGATTTCTTACTAAGTTCAATAAATGTTTAACTAATTCGGTTTAATGTCTGATTCTATTTGATCCATAGCCTATTTTATGAGGCCTATCAATAACTTGTCATGAATCAACATAGGATATGCCCTCTCCCCCCCCCACTCAAATATATATATATATATATATATATTAAATATGTAAGAGGTTGATTTCTTCAGTTTGTGTCACAAAAGTGAATTCGTTTCTGTGTCCCTTTCTGAGTAGTGGTACTTTTATATAGTGTGCCAAGAGTTGTTCCTAAGCTTCGGCCATACCAGCCTGAATCGCTTGATCTTGTCCATCTGGAAGGCTAGCAGGGTCAGACCTAGTTAGTACTTGGATAGGAAGACCGCCTGGGCCAAGGTGCTGTAATGCTTTTGTCCCAGTAGAGCGTGCTCTTGTGTCGTGGGTAACTCCTTTTTATTTATCACCCCCTAATAATATCATGTTGTTATTGGACTAAATGCAGTTTGTGTGTGCTGCCCTGCACAGTTCAAATCAAATAATGACAGTCACGTTTCCGTCAAATATAAACTATGCAGCCTTTGTTTTCAGTCTGAGACAGTCAATGTCTCCATGTCCGGTAGGTAAAATCCCTTCAATGTTTACTGATTCCGTTAATTCCCAAGTTCCCTTTTCTCGTTTAGATTTCCCGTTGACGGTTTGTCCCTGTTTTGGCAGGTTTAAGCTCCTCAAAAATACGCACTTTGTATGCAAAACAGCACAATTGGATGTTCTATGTCCACAACAATGCCCAACATCAGGTACCATTTTTGAGTCTGGGAAAAATGTAAAAGACATTTAGATTTTGGGGTGTAAATTTTACATAAATGCAATGCACCAGGAAGAGATCTTTGTTTGGTGGCGAATTGTTGCTGTGAACAAATGGCCATAGGTGATGCAAATGATCGCGGTATAATTCTGCCAGGCAGGCATGGCTGCTGTAGTTAACATTTACTTGCGAAGGTTTTTGGGGAAAGCCATTCCTTCCAGAAAGAAGGTTATCACCATCACACTTCATGACTACTGAAAGTGTAGACATGCGCGCGCACGCACACATGCACACTGAACAGGGGCATTCTGTACGTTTCAGAAAGTTCATGGAAATGAATCACTAGTACATTTTGTTCATGTCTTATGATTGGCTTGCGACAAATGGATAGTTTTCTAACAAGTTGAATAGATTTAGTTGATTTCTTACTCAGTTCAATACGTGTTTGAATATTGTTGAATTTCGGTTTAATGTCTAGTTCATTGATTAGGTCCGCCTTAGCCTTTTATAGGGCCTAGTCAATGAACTTGTCATAAATCAACATGGATATGCCCTCTCCCCCACCAACAAGACTCAAATATATATATATATATATATGTGCAAATGTCGCAAAAGGGTTAAAACTACTTCAGTTTGTGTACCACAGTGGATGCGTTTCTGTGTCCCTTTCAGAGTGAGTACACATTACTTGCATATAGTGTACCAAGAGTTGTTCCCTGCTTACGGCCGCTTCCATCCTGTTTCGCCCGATCTCGTCCGATCTCAAGCTAAGCATGGTCGGGCCTGGTTATGTGGATCAGGAGACGCATGGGAATACCAGGTGCTGTAAGCTTTTTGTCGACTTAACTGCCTTTTGTTATCACCTAATAATATCATGATTGTTATTGACTAAATGGTTGCGCTGCCTGCCTGATCGGAAATAAATAATGACGTCGTTTCCCTCCAATTAGGCAGTATGCAGCCTTTGTTTTTGTGATCTAGGAGACAGTCAATGTCTGCATAGTCCATTGGAGCATATAAAATCCACTTCATGTTTTCTTTTGCCTGATTCCGTTAATTCCAGTTCCCTTTTCTCAGTTCAGATTTCACATTGACCGTTGTCCCTGTTTGCTTGAGTTTTAAGCTCTCAAAGTACACCTTTTAATAGCAAACAACTACAATTGGATGTTCTATGTCCACAACAATGTTTAAACCCTATCAGGCCATTTGTAGGAATACAGGAAAAATATAAAGACATTTAGATTTTGGGGTGTAGTTACCCTTAAATACAAGCGCGTGCACCAGGAAGAGACCTTTGTTTGGTTAGCGGTGTTGCTGTAGAACAAATGGCACTGGAGTGGTGATCACGCGGTATAATTCTGCCCAGGCAGGCATGGGCTCTTTGTAGTTAACATTGCCAGAAGGTTTTGGAAAGCCATTCGCCCTACCAGAAGAAAGTTATATTAGCATCATCATCATTTCCACACCAAGAAAGTGTAGATATGCCCTTACCACTTTACATGCACACACAGACGGGGGCGTTCCTGTGCCGTTCAGAAGTTCATGGAAATACGAATCACTGATGCATTTTGTTTATATCATAGTTAGCTTGAGCAAATGAATGCGTTTTCTAACAAGTTGAATAGATTTAGTTGATTTCTTATAAGTTCAATAAATGTTTGAATATTGTTGAATTTAGAGTTTAATGTCTGGATTCATTGATTCGGTCCATAGCATACTATTTTATAGGGCCTAGTGTAACTTGTCATAAATCAACATAGAAGATTCCCTCTTCCCCCAACAAACTCAATATATATATATATACTCTTGGAAATGTAAGCAAGGGTTGAGCTTCTTCAGTTTGTGTCACAAAGTGAATACGTTCTGTCCCTTTCAGAGTGAGTACATTACTTTATATAGTGCCCAGAGTTGTTCCTGGCTTACGCCATCCACTAATACGTAGCCCGATCTGCGTCCATCTCGGAAGCTAAGCATGGCCGGGCCTGGTTGGGCTCTTGGATGGGGAGATTGCTGGGAATGCCAGGTGCTGTAAAGCTTTTTGTCCCAGTAGAGCGTGCTCTTGTGTCATGAGCAACTGCCTATTATTTATCACCTAATAATATCTTGATATATATTGACTAAATGCAGTTTGTATTGTGCTGCCCTGCCCTGATCAAATCAAATAATGACAGTGCGTTTCCCTCAAAATATAGGCAGTACATGCAGCCTTTGTTTTTAGTCAGGAGACGATCAATGTCTGTAGTCCATTAGGGCACTATAAATCCCTTCAATGTTTTGCGATTCCGTTAATTCCCAAGTTCCCTTTTCTCCGTTTAGATTTCCCGTTGACCATTTGTCCCTGTTTTGGCAGGTTTTCTCGCTCTCAAAGTACACCTTTTAATATGAAAACAGCACAATTGGATGTTCTATGTGTATCCACAACAATGTTTAAACCCTATCAGGTGACCATTTGTGAGGTCTGGGAAAAATGTAAGACATTGGAATTTTGGGGTGTAGTTACCCTTAAATGCAACGTGCACCAGGAAGAACCTTTGTTTGGTTAAGCGGTGTTGCTGTAGAACAAATGGCCACTGGAGTAATGCAGTATCAGTATAATTCTGCCAGGCAGGCATAGCTACTTGTGAATTAACATTCTGCCTGAAAGTTTTGGGGAAAGCCATTCCTTCCCTACAGAAGAGTTATCATTAGCATCATCGCTTCGCAGCTACTGAAAAGTGTAGAGCATACCTTTTACACACATGCACACAGACGGGGCATTCCATGCCGTGCCAGAAAGTTCATGAAATACAATGCTATGCATTTTGTTCATGTCTGCAGTTACTTGGGGCAAATGAATCGTTTTCTAACAAGTTGAATAGATTTAGTTGATTTCTTCTAAGTTCAATAAATGTTTGAATATTGTTGCATTTAGGTTTAATGTCTGGATTCATAAGTGATTAGGTCATAGCGCCTATTTTATAGGGCCCTAGTCAGCTAAAACTTGTCATAAAAATCCTTTGGATATCCCTCTTCCCCCAACAAGACTCAAATATATATATATATATATATATATATATATATATATATATTTAAAATGTAAGCAAGGGTTGAGCCTTCTTCCAGTTTGTCACAAAGTGGATACGTTTCTGTCCCTTTCAAGTGAGTGACACATTGACACATATAGTGTACAGAGTTGTTCCTAAACTGCAGCCCTGCCAGCCTGAATGTGCCGAGTCTCGTCGATCTCGAGCTAAGCAGGGTAGGGCCTGGCTTTAGTACTTGGATGGGAGACTGCCTGGGAATACCAGGTGCTGTAAACTTTTGTCCCAGTAAATGCTCTTGTATCTATGAGCAACTGCTTTTATTTATCACCTAATAATATCATGATTGTTATTGGACTAAATGCAGTTTGTGTGTGCTGCCCTGCCTAGTCAATCAAATAATAGGCAGTGCGTTTTCCTCAAAATATAGGCAGTACCAGCCTTTTGTTTTAGTCTGGAGACAGTCAATGTCGTCCATTAGGGCACTATAAAATCCTTCAATGTTTTGCCTAGTTGATTAATTCCCAAGTTCCCACTTTTTCTCGTTTAGATTTGAATTGACCGTTTGTCCCTGTTTTGGCAGGTTTTCATCTCAAAGTACACCTTTTAATAGCAAACAGCACAATTGGATGTTCTGTATCCACAACAATGTTTAAACCCTATCAGGTGACCATTTGTGAGGTCTAGGAAAAATGTAAGACATTTGAATTTTGGAGTGCTAGTTACCTTAAATGCAAAGTGCACCAGGAAGAGACCTTTGTTTGGTTAGCGGCGGTGTTGCTGTAGAACAAATGGCCACTGGAGTATTCACAAATGAAATCAGAGTATAATTCACCAGGCAGGCATAGGCTACTTTGTAGTTAACATTTACTTGAAGGTTTGCAGGGAGCCTTACCTGCAGAAGGTTATCGTGGCATCATGTGCCGGCTACACAAAGTACTAGATGTCTGTAGCCTTACCGCACACATGCACACAGACAGGGGCATTCTGCGTTTAGATTCATGAAATACGAATCACTGGTATTTATTCATGTCTTATGATTATTGGGCAAATGAATGCGTTTCTAACAAGTTGAATAGATTTGATTTGATTTCTTAATAAGTTCAATAAATGTTTGAATATTGTTGTTCGGTTTAATGTCTGATCCGTGATTAGTCTTAGCGCCTATTTTATAGAGCTTAGTCAATAACTTGTCATAAATCAACATGAGATATACCCTCTTCCCCCCAACAGACTCAAATATATATATATATATATATATATATATATATATATATATTTCAAATGTAAGCAAGGTTGAGCTTCTTCAGTTTGTGTCACAAAAGTGGATACGTTTCTGTGTCCCTTTCAGAGTGAGTGACGTGACTTTATATAGTGTGTACCAGAGTTGTTCTCCCAAACTACGGCCATACCATCCTGAATACTTCCCATCTCGTCCATCTCAGAAGCTAAGCATGGTCGGGCCTGTGGTTAGTACTTGGATGGGGAGCCGCATGGGAGCCTGGGTGCTGTAGCTTTTGTCCCAGTAGAGCGTGCTCTTGTGTGTAGTAACTGCCTTTTATTATCACCCTAATAATATCATGATTGTTATTGGACTAAGTAAGTTTATTATTTTTGCACCCTGATCAAATCGACAATGACGATCGTTTCCCTCAAAATATGGGCAGTACGTGCTGTTTTTAGTCACAGGAACGATCAATGTCTGTAGTCCGATAGGGCACTATAAAATCCCTTCAATGTTTTGCCTGATTCAGAATTCAATTCCCGGTTCTACGCTTTTCTCCGTTTAGATTTCCCGTTACCATTGTCCCTGTTTTGCTTGAGTTTCGCTCTCAAGTACCTTTTTAATAGCAAAACAGCACAATTGGATGTTCTATGTCCACAACAATGTTTAAACCCTATCAGGTGACCATTTGTGAGGTCTGGGAAAAATATGAACATTTAGATTTTAGGTGTAGTTACCCTTAAATACAGCGTGCACCAAGAGAGGAACCTTTGTTTGGTTAGCGGTGTTGCTGTAGAACAAATGGCCACTTTGGAGTGATACAAATGATCACGGTATAATTCTGGCAGGCATGACCTACTTGTAGTTAACATTTACTTGCGAAGGTTTTGGGAAAGCCATTCCCTTCCCTACAGAAAGAAGGTTATCATTAGCATCATCTTCATGACTACAAAGTGTGAATATACTTGTGCCCGCACACATACACTGAACAGGAGCATTCCTGTACGTTTCAAGTTCGTAAATCGAATCACTGATGCATTTGTTTATGTCTTATGATTATTGGGCAAATGAATCGTTTTCTAACAAGTTGAATAGATTTAGTTGATTTCTTACTAAGTTCAGTAAATGTTTGAATATTGATTCGGTTTAATGTCTGATTCTTGATTCGGTCTGTATTATTTTATAACTAGTCAATACTTGTCATATCAACGCAGGATATACTCCCCACCAACAAGACTCAAATATATATATATATATTGAAATGTAAGCAAGGTTGAGCTTCTTCAGTTTGTGTCACAAAGTGGATACGTTTCTGTGTCCCTTTCAGAGTGGTACACATTGACTTTATATAGTGTACCAAGAGTTACGACATACACGGCCATACCATCTGAATAAGCGATCTCGTCACGATCTCAAAGCCAAGCATCAATTAGGGCCTGGTTAATGCGGATGGGAGACCCGTAGAATACCAGGTGCTGTAAACGCATCCCAGTAGGCGTACTCTTGTGTCATGGAGCAACTGCACTTTATTTATCCACCCTAATATCATAGTTGTTATTGGACTAAATACCAGTTTGTGTGTGCTGCCCTGCCTGATCAAATCAAATAATGGACAGTGCGTTTCCCTCAAAATACTGGTAGTACATACAGCACTTTGTTTTTAGTCTAGGAGACAGTCAATGTCTGTAGTCCCATTTGAGCACTATAAATCCCTTCAATGTTTTGCCTGATTCCGTTAATTCCCAAGTTCCCTTTTCTCCGTTTAAGATTTCCCGTTGACCGTTTGTCCCTGTTTTGGCAGGTTTTAGCTCTCAAAGTACACCTTTTTAATAGCAAAACAGCACAATTGGATAATTCTATGTCCACAACAATGTTTAAACCCTATCAGGTGACCATTTGTGAGGTCTGGGAAAAATGTAAGACATTTAGATTTTGGGGTGTGAAAGTTACCCTTAAATGCCTAGCGTACCAGAGAGGACTTTGTTTGGTTAAAAGTAGGTATTTGCTGTAGAACAAATGGCCCTGGTGATCTGCAAATAAATCAGTATAATTCTGCCAGGCAGGCATGAAGCTCACTGGCAGTTAACATTTACTTGCGAAGGTTTTGGGGGAAAGTCATTCGCCTACAGAAGAAGGTTATCATTAGCATCATCCTTCGCGGCTACACAAGAAAGTTAGATATCTCACACCGCACACATGCACACAGACGGGGGCATTCTGTGCCATTTCAGAAAGTTCATGAAATACGAATCACTGATGCATTTGTTTATGTCTTATAATTACTTGGGCAAACCAGATAGTTTTTCTAACAGTTGAATGAATTTGGTTGATTTCTTACTAAGTTCAATAAATGTTTGAATATTGTTGAATTTGATTTTAATGTCTGATTCACAGTGATTGAGTCTGGCAGCACCTATTTTTATAGGGCCTAGTCAATAACTTGTATAAAATCCCAACATAGGATATGCCCTCTTCCCCCAACAAACTCAAATATATATATATATATTGGAAATGTAAGCAAGAGGTTGAGCTTCTTCAGTTTGTCTTACAAAGTGGATGCACGTTTCTGTGTCCCTTTTAAGAGTGAGTGACACATTGACTTTTATATAGTTACCAAGAGAGTTGTTCCTGGCTTCGGCCCTTACCAGCCTGAATACATTCGATCTCGTCGATCTCGGAAGCTAAACGTGGTCGGACACTGTGGTTAAAATCTTGGATGAACCCCTGGGGAATACAGGTGCTGTAAACTTTGTCCCAGTAGGCGTGCTCTTGTGTCATGCGTTAACTGCCTATTATTTATCACCTAATAATATCATGGATTGTTATTGGACTATTCTGGATTTGTGTGTGCTGCCCTGCCTGATCAAATCAAATAATGGGTGGTCAGTTTCCCTCAAAATATAGGCAGTACATATAGCCTTTGTTTTAGTCAGGAGACAGTCAATATGTAGTCCATTAGAGGCACTATAAAATCCATCCCAATGTTTTGCCTGATTCCGTTAATTCCCAAGTTCCTTTTCTCCGTTCGTTTGATAATGGTTGTCCCTGTTTTGGCAGGTTTAAACAAAAGTACACACCTTTTAATAGCAAAACAGCACAATTGGATGTTCTATGTCACAACAATGTTTAAACCTATCAGGTGACCATTTTGAGATCTGGGAAAAGTACATAAGACATTTAGATTTTGGGGTGTAGTTACACCAAATGCAAAGAAGCTGCACCAGGAGAGACCTTTGTTTGGTTAAAGCGGTGTTGCTAGCAGCAGAACAAATGGCCACTGGGTAATGCAAATTATCACGGTATAATTCTGCCAGGCAGGCATAGGCCTACTTTGTAGTTAACATTTGCGAAGGTTTTGAGAAAGCACATTCCTTCCCTACCAGAAGAAAGATTATCATTAGCATCATATGTAAGCTTCACACAAAGAAGCCATGTGAACATCTGTGGCAACACACACACACTTCTGCACACAGACAGGAATTTCTGTGCCGTGCCAGAAAGTTCATGGAAATCTAGAATGCTAGTGCATTTTGTTCATGTCTTGCCAGTTAGCTTGGAGCAAAATGAATGCGTTTTCTAACAAGTTAGATAGATTTGAATTTGATTTTATTCCACTAAAGTTCAATAAATGTTTGAATATTGTTGCATTTTAGGTTTAATGTCTGGATTCGTGATTCGGTCTTGCCTTCTATTTTATAGGGCCCTAGTCAATGAACTTGTCATAAATCAACATAGGATAACACCCTCTTCCCCCAACAAACTCAAATATATATATATATATATATATATATATATATATATATATATATATTCAAATGTAAAGCAAGGTTGAAGCTTCTTCAGTTTGTGTCCACAAAGTGAATGCGTTTCTGTGTCCCTTTCAGAGTAGTGACTTTATTTTATATAGTGTACCAGAAGAGTTGTTCCTACTTACGGCCATACCAGCCTGAATGTGCCCGATCTCTCGTCGGTTCTCGGAAGCTAAGCAGGTAAGAGATTACAGCTGTGCAGATGGGGAGTGCCTGGGAATACCAGGTGCTGTAAGCTTTGTCCCAGTAGAGCGTGCTCTTGTGGCTCATGGAGCAACTTTATTATCACTACAATATCATGATTGTTACATTGACTAAATGCAGTTGTGTGTGCTGCCTGCCCTGATCAAATCAAATAATGACAGTGCGTTTTCCTCAAAATATAGGCAGTATACAGCCTTTCTTTTAGTCTAGGAGACAGTCAATGTCTGTAGTCCGATAGGGTACTATAAATCAGCAATGTTTTGCCTGATTCGTTAATTCCCAAGTTCCCTTTTCTCATAGTTTAGATTTCCCCGTTGACGTTTGTCCTGTTTTGGCAGGTTTTGCTCTCAAAAATGCCTTTTAATAGCAAAACAGCACAATTGGATGTTCTATGTCCACAACAATGTTTTAAACCTATCAGGTGACCATTTGTGAGTCTGGGAAAAATGTAAGACATTTAGATTTTGGAATTGTAGTTACCCTTCAAATGCAAATTACCAGGGAAGAGACCTTTGTTTGGTTAGCGGTGTTGCTGTAGAACAAATGGCACTGGAGTGATGCAAATATCACGTATAATTCTGCCAGGCAGGCATGAGCTACTTTATGGTTAACATTTACTTGAAGGTTTTGAGGAAAGCCCATTCCCTTCCTACCAGAAAGAGGTTATCCATTAGCATCATCGCTAACGCTACACAAATTGTAGATATGCTGTGCGCACCGCACACATGCACACAGACAGGCATTCCTGCGTTTCAGAAAGTTCATGGAAATACAGTCACTGATGCATTTTGTTCATGTCTTATGATTACTTGGAGGCAAATGAATGTGGATTTTCTAACAAGTTGAATAGATTTAGTTGATTTCTTACAAGTTCAATAAATGTTTGAATATTGTTGAATTTAGGTTTAATGTCTGGATTCTAAATGATTAGGTCATAGCGCCTATTTTATAGAGGCTTAGTCAATGAACTTGTCTGTAAATCAACACATGGATATGCCCTCTTCCCCCAACAAGACTCAAATATATATATATATATATATATATATATATATATATATATATATATATATATGTGGAAATGTAAGCAAGGGTTGAACTTCTTCAGTTTGTGTCTAAAGTGGATATGTTTCTGTATGTCCCTTTCAGGTGAGTACACATTAGGCTTTATAGTGTACCAAGAGTTGTTCCTTAAGCTTACGGCCATACCAGTCTGAATACGCCCGATCTCGTCCGATCTTGGAAATAGCAGGTGGGAACCTGGTGCAGTACTTGGATGAGGCCGCTGGGAATGCCAGGTGCTGTAAAGCTTTGTCCCAGTAGGCGTGCTCTTGTGTCATGAACGCTGCCTTTATTTATCACCCTAATAATATCATGGATTGTTGATGAATGCAAATGCAGTTTGTGTTGCTGCCTACCTGATCAAATCAAATAATGACAGTGCGTTTCCTCAAATACATGACAGTACATGCAGCCTTTGTTTTTAGTCTAGGAGACAGTCAATGTCTGTAGTCCATTGAGGACTATAAAATCCCTTCAATGTTTTGCCTGATTCGTTAATTCCCAAGTTCCTTTTCTCCGTTTAGATTTCCCGTTGACAGTTTGTCCCTGTTTTGGCAGGTTTTCGCTCTCAAAGTACACCTTTCCAATAGCAAAAGCTCAGCACAATTGGATGTTCTATGTCTAGCTATGTTTAAACCCTATCAGGTGATCCATTTGTGAGGTCTGGGAAAAATGTAAGACATTAGATTTTGGGGTGTAGTTACCCTTAAATGGCGTGCACCAGGAAAGGCTACTTGTTTGGTTAAAGCGGTGTTGCTGTAGAACAAATATTTTGGAGTGATACAAATGATCACTATATTCTGCCAGGCAGGCATAGGCTACTTGTAATTTAACATTTACTTATGAAGGTTTGCGGGAAAGCCATTCCTTCCCTACCAGAAGGTTATCATTAGCATCATCAAGCTATGGCTACACAAAGTGTAGACATCTTGTAGCCTTACCATACACATGCAGACAGGGAACATTCCTGTGCCGTGCCAGGAAGTTCATGAAATACAATCACTGATGCATTTTGTTCATGTCTTATGATTGACTTGGGCAAATGAATGCGTTTTCTAACAAGTTGAATAGATTTAGTTGATTTCTTACTAAGTTCAATAAATGTTTGAATATTGTTGCATTTCAGTTTTAATGTCACCAGTTCCGTGATTAGGTCCACTTGCGCCTATTTTATGGGGCCTAGTCCAATAGACTTGTGTAAATCAACATAGGATATGCCTCTTCCCCCAACAAGACTCAAATATATATATATATATATATATATATATCTATATATGTGGAAATGTAACAAGGGTTGAGCTTCTTCAGTTTGTGTCCCCAAAGTGGATACGTTTCTGTGTCCCTTTCAGAGTGAGTGACACATTGACTTTATATAGTGTACGCAAGAGTTGTTCCTGCTTACGGCCATGCCATCTGAATCCCCATCGTCGATCTCAGAAGCCTAAGCAGGGTAGGGCCTGACTAGTACTTGGATAAACTGCCTGAATACCGGTGCTGTAAACTTTTGTCCCAGTAGAGCGTGCTCTTGTATGTGGAGCAACTGCCTTTTATTTATCACTAATAATATGTGTAGTTGTTGTTGGATAAATGCAGTTTGTGTGTGCCTTTACCTGATCAAATCAAATAATGACAGTGCGTTTTCCTCAAAATATAGGCAGTACATGCAGCCTTTGTTTTTTTAGTCTGGAGACAGTCAATGTCTGTAGTCCATTCAAGGCATATAAAATCACCAATGTTTTAGATTCCGTTAATTCCCAGGTTCCCTTTCTCCGTTTAGATTTCCCCGTTGACCGTTTGTCCCTGTTTGGCAGGTTTTTGCTCTCAAAGTACACCTTTTTAATATGAAACAGCACAATTGGATGTTCTATGTCCACAACAATGTTTAAACCCTATCAGGTGACCATTTGTGAGATCTGGGAAAAATGAACATTTAGATTTTGGGGTGAATTGCCTTAAATGCAAGAGTGCACCAGGAAGAGATATTTGTTTGGTTAAGCGGTGTTGCTGTAGAACAAATGGCCGCAGGTGATGCAAACAGTCGGTATAATTCTGCCAGGCAGGCATGGCTACTGTAGTTAACATTTGCGAGGTTTTGGGAAAGCCATTCCTTCCCTACCAGAAAAGAAGGTTATGTTACTTATCATATTCATGGCCACACAAAGTGTAGATATCTTTTCCACTTACACATACTGAACACAGTGTTCCTGTCCGTTCCAGAAAGTTCATAAATACAATCACTGGTACATTTTGTTCATATCTTATGATTACTGGGCAAATGAATCGTTTTTCTAACAAGTTGAATAGATTTAGTTAGTTTCTTACTAAGTTCAATAATGTTTGAATATTGTTGAATTTAGGTTTGTGTCTGGATTCATTGATTAGGGTCCTGCGCCTATTTTATAAGGCTTAGTCAATGAAAACTTGTCATAAATGTATAGATATACCCTCTTCCCCCCCAACAAACTCAAAATATATATATATATATATATATATATATATATATATATATATATATATATATATATATATATTCTTATATATATATATATGTTGAATATAACATGAGGTTGAGCTTCTTCAGTTTGTGTCACAAAGTGGATATGTTTCTGTGTCCCTTTCAGAGTAGTACACATTGACTTTATAATTCTTCAAAGTTGTTCACTTAATACGGCCATACCAGTCTGAATACGCCCGATCTTGTCTTCGATCTTGGAAGCTAAGCAGGGGTCGGGCCTGATTAGTACTTGGATGGGGGCGCACCAGGAATGCCCAGAGTGCTCTAGACTTTGTCCCAGTAGGCGTGCTCTTGTGTCATGGAGCAACTGCCTTTATTTATCACCCTAATAATATCATGGATTATTCATTGGATAAATGCGGTTTGTGTGTGCTGCCTGCCCTGATCAATCCGATAATGACAGTGCGTTTCCTCAATATGAGCAGTGCTTTGCCACACGGCGTCAGAGACAGTCAATGTAGTCCGATGGGGACTATAAATCCCTTCAATGTTTTGCCTGATTCCGTTATTCCCAGTTCCCTTTTCTCGTTTAGATTTCCCGTTACCATTTGTCCCTGTTTTGGCGAGTTTTCATCTCAAAGTACCTTTTAATAGCTAAAACAGCACAATTGGATGTTCTATGTCCACAACTATATTTAAACCTATCATTACCATTTGTAGTCTGGGAAAAATGTAGACATTTAGATTTTGGTGTGGTGCACTTAATACAGCTGTGCCAGGAAGAGACCACTTTGTTTTTGGTTAGCGATTATTGCTGTAGAACAAATAGCCTGGGTGATGCAAATGATCAGGTATAATTCTGCCAGGCAGGCATAAGAAACACTGCCAGTTAACATTTCACTTACATGAAGGTTTGGGAAAGCCATTCCTTCCCTACCAGAAAGAAGGTTATCATTAGCATCATACTTCATGGCACACAAAGTATACATCTGCCCTTCTTTACATGCACACAACAGGGAGCATTCCTGTGCCGTGCCAGGAAGTTCTAAAATCTAATCCTGATGCATTTGTTCATGTCTATGATTACTTGGGCAAATATGGATAGATTTTCTAACAAGTTAAATAGATTTAGTTATGATTTCTTACTAAGTTCAATAATGTTTGAATATTGTTGCATTTCAGTTTAATGTCTGGATTCCATTATTCGGTCATAGCGCCTATTTTATGGCCTAGTCCAATAACTTGTCATAAATCAACATAGGATATACCCTCTTCCCCCCAACAAGACTCAAATATATATATATATATATATATATATATATATATATATATATATATATATATATATATATATATAATGAAATATAAGCAAAGATTTGAGCTTCTTCAGTTTGTGTCACAAAGTGAATCGTTTCTGTGTCCCTTTCAGGAGTAGTGACATTGACTTTGCCATAGTGTACCAAAGTTGTTCCTGTACGGCCCATACCATCCTGAATACCCCGATCTCGTCCAGATCTCGAAGCTAAGCAGGTTTAGTAGTACTTAGATGGGGGACCACCTTGAATACCAGTTGCTGGCAAAGCATGCTGTAAGAAGCTGGCGTGACTGATGTCTGTGTTATATGCTGAGATGTGTGAGAGTCTGATTAATATAGGCTATATATGTAAAAATAAGCTGTGAAGCTATGAGATGTGAAGATGTGATGTAAATATAACTACATTACTGCCAAAAATAAGCTGTGAAGCTATGAGATGTAAGATGTGAAATATGAAGCTATGATATTAAAAATAAGCTGTGAAGCTATGTGATGTGAAATATGAAGCTATGATATGTAAAAATAAGTGTGAAGCTATAGATGTGATGTGAAATATGAAGCTATGATATGTAAAAAAAATAAAAAAAAAAAAAAAAAAAAGCTATAAAGCTAACATTAGGTTATTTAAAAAAAAAAAAAAAAAAAATGCGCCCGATCTCGTCCAGTCTCGGAAGCTAAGCAGTGAGCCTGGCTGATCTTGATGAGACTGCCTGGGAATACAGTTGCTTATGTGGCTTTTGTCCCAGTAGAGCGTGCTGTGTATGAGCAACTTTTTATTTATGCTAATAATATATGGTTGTTGGACTAAATACAGTTTGTGTGTGCTGCCTGCCCTGATCAAATCAAATAATGACAGTGCGTTTTCCTCTAAAATTAAGGCAGTACATACAGCCTTTGTTTTGATCTGGAGACAGTGTGTGCCTTAGTCCCGTCTGAGCACTCGCAAATCATAATCTTTTACTGATTCCGTTAATTCCCAAGTTCCTTTTCTCCCGTTTAGATTTCCCGTTGACCGTTTGTCCCTGTTTGATTTTTGCTCTCAAAAATACCTTTGTAAAACCTTTGATTGAATCTTCTCTCCCTGCTTTCATCTTCCCAGCCTCTCAGTGGCTCCATTGCAGTCCCGGGAAAAATCATAGTCATTTAGATTTTGGAATTATATTATTCATTAAAGTGCTCAGGAAAACCTTTGTTGATTGTGGTGCTGTCAAACAAATGGCCACTGGAGTGAGTAAAATAATCTACAAATATATTTTCTGCTGACAGCTACTGCTGTGAGTTAACATTTCACTTGCGAAGGTTTTGAGAAACCACTAGCCCTACCAGAAGAGGTCATCATTAGCATCATAAGCTAGCATTACACAAAGTATAGACATGTCTGTTTCCACACACATGCACACAGACAGAGATGCATTACAAGTGCCAGGAAGTTCATGTGAAATGGTCACTGATGTTGTTTTATTTATGTCTTATGATTACTTACGTTTGAAATGAGTAAATTTCCATTAAGTTAGAATGAATTTAGTTGATTTCTTATAAGTTCAATAAATGTTTGAATCATTGTTTGCATTCGGTTTAATGTGGATTCGTGATTAGGTCATAAGCTATTTTATAGGGCCTAGTCAATGAACTTGTCATAAATCAACATAGGATGTGCCCTCTTCCCCCAACAAGACTCAATGTATATATATATATATGTATATATATATATATATATATATATATATATATATATGTCTATATATATATATTGAAATATAAAGCAGGGTTGAGCTTCTTCAGTTTGTGTCACAAAGTGGATAAGTTTCTGTGTCCTTTCAGAGTGAGTACACATTGACTTTGCTATAGTGTACCAAAAGTTGTTCCACCAAAACTACGGCCATGCCATCACCAGTCTCAGCCCGATCGTCCAGATCTGGGAGTAAGCAGGTTTAGGGCTGATTAGTACTTGGATAGGAGGACCACGCAAGATACAGTTGCCATAAAAATATATTACAAGCTATAGCGTGGACTGATAATCTGTGTTATATCATGATGTGAAGATGTAGTGTGAAATATGAAGCTGTAGTCTTAAAATAAAGCTGTGAAGCTATGAGATGTGAAGATGTGATGTAAAATATGAAGCTATGATATGTAAAAATATTTATTTGAAATATGAGATGTGAATGTGAAATATGAAGCTGATGTGTAAAAATAGCTGTGAAACATGGTGAAATGTGAAAGCTATGATGTAAAAGTAGCTGTGAAGCTATAGATGTGATGAAATGACTAGATGTATACAAAAAAAAAAAAGAAGCTGTAAAGCTATGATGGGTTATTTAAAAAAAAAAAAAAAAAAAAAAAATGGCTGATCAATTCAATTCTTAGACTAAAATAAGGGTAAGGCCTATGGCTAGTACTTGGATGGGAGACTGCCTGGGAATACAGATTCTGTAAGCTTTTGTCCCAGTGAAGCGTGCTCTTGTGTCATGGAGCAACTGCCACTGTTATCACTTTCAACTAATGTCATGGGTTGTTATTGGACTAAATGCAGTTTGTGTGTGCTGCCTAACACAGTCAAATCAAATAATGACAGTGCGTTTTCCTCCAAAATATAGGCAGTACATGCAGCCTTGTTTTTAGTCTAAAGTGAGTGTGTCTTATGGTCATTCCAAACACTCATAAAATCCCTTCAATGTTTTAAATTCAGTTCAATTCCCAAGTTCCCTTTTCTCAGTTTAGATTTCCCGGTTGGCCGTTTGTCCCTGTTTTGGCAGGTTTTGCTCTCAAAGTACACCTTTTTAATAGCAAAACAACTAAGTGAATGTTTCTCTTATCACATAATGTTTAAACTATCAGTGTCTTTGTAGAGTCTGGAAAAATATGAACATTTAGATTTTGAAATTCATGAGTTACCCTTAAATGCAAGTGCTGGAAGAGACTTTGTTTGGTTAAGCGGTGTTGCTGTAGAACAAATGGCCACTGGAGTGATGCAAATGATCAGGTATAATTCACCAGGCAGGCATGAAGCTACTGTAGTTAACATTTACTTGCGAAGGTTTTGGGAAAGCCATTCCTTCCCTACCAGAAGAAGGTTATCATTAGCATCTAAACATGGCTACACAAGTGCTGAACATGCCTTGTACCCCACCGCACACATGCACACAGACAGGGGCATTCCTTCCTGTGCCATTTCAGGAAGTTCATGAAATACAGTCACTGATGCATTTTGTTCATGTCTGCCAAGTTGACTTGGGCAAATGATGCGTTTCTAACAAGGTGAATCGTTTAGTTGATTTCTTTGATTCAATAAATGTTTGAATATTGTTGCATTTGTTTAATGTCTGGATTCCCATTGATTCGGTCCATAGCCTATTTTATAGGGCCTAGTCAACGTAACTTGTCATAAATCAACATAGGATATGCCCTCTTCCCCCAACAAACTCAAATATATATATATATATACACATATATATATATATATATATATATATATATATATATATATATATATATTAAATAACAAGGGTTGAAGCACTTCTTCAGTTTGTGTCACAAAGTGGATACGTTTCTATGTCCCTTTCAGAGTGAGTACATTACTTTGCTATAGTGTACCAAGAGTTGTTCCCTGCGCTACGGCCATACCATCCTGAATGCCCCGGTCTGCAGTGATCTCGGAAGCTAAGCAGGTTTAGGGCTGGTTAATTGCTTGGATGAACCTGCTTGAATCCACCAGTTGCTGTGGCATGTGAAGCTATACTGTGACTGATCATCTGTGTTATATGCTGAGATTAGGAGTAACAGTGTGAAATGTAAGGCTATGATATGTAAATAAAGCTGTGAAGCTATGAATGTGAAGATGTGATGTGAAATATGAAAGCTATGATATGTAAAAATAAGCTGTGAAGCTATGAGATGTGAAGATGTAAATATGAAGCTATGATATTAAATAAGCTGTGAAGCTATGTGATGTGAAATATGAAGCTATGATATGTAAAACCAAAGCTGTGAAGCTATGAATGTGATGTGAAATATATGAAGCTATGATATGTAAAAAAAAAAAAAAAAAAAGCTGTAAAGCTATGATGGATTATTTAAAAAAAAAAAAAAAAAAAAATACGCCGATCGTCCGATCTCGGAAGCTAAGCAGGTAGGGCCTGGCTAATTACTTGGATGGGGAACTGCCTGGGAATGCAGGTGCCAGCTTTTGTCAGTAGGGCGTGCTCTTGTGTCGTAACTGCCTTTATTTATCACCCTAATAATATCATGGATTGTTATTGGACTAAATGCAGTTTTAATGACATGTGCTGCCCTGCCCTGATCAAATCAAATAATGGACAGTCGTTTTCTCAAAATATAGGCAGTACATGCAGCCTTTGTTTTAGTCTAGGAGACAGTCAATGTCTGTAGTCCATTAGGGCACTATAAATCCACTTCAATGTTTTGCTGATTCCGTTAATTTAGGATTCCTTTTCTCGTTTAGATTTCCCGTTACCGTTTGTCCCTGTTTTGTGAGTTTTGCTCTCAAAAGTACACCTTTTTAATGACAAAAACAGCACAATTGGATGTTCTATGTCACAACAATGTTTAAACTATCAGGTGATGACCATTTTGTAAAGTCTGGGAAAAATGTAAGACATTTTAGATTTTGGGGTGTAGTTGCCGCCAAATGCAGAGTGCACCGAAGAGACCTTTGTTTGGTTAAGCGGTGTTGCTGTGCGAACAAATAGCCCACTGGAGTGATGCAAATATCCTATAACTCTTGAGCAGGCATAGGCTACTTTGCCAGTGCTGTTACTTGCGAAGGTTTTAGGAGAAAACCATTCCTTCCCTACCAGAAGAAGGTTATCATTAGCATCAGCTATGACCACAAAGTGTAGACATCACACCTTACCGCACACATGCACACAGACAGAGCATTCCTGTCCTGCCAGGGAAGTTCATAATAATCACAGTGCATTTGTTCCTTGTCTGTAATTTGACGGGCAAATATAAAGATGCGTTTTCTAACAAGTTGAATAAGATTTAGTTGATTTCTTACTAAGTTCAATAAATGTTTGAATGTGCATTCGGTTTAATGTCACGGATTCCGTGATTCGGTCTGTAGCGCCCTGGCTATAGACTAATTAATGGCTTGTCACTTAAATCAGCATAGGATGTGCCCTCTTCCCCCCCAACAAGACTCAAATATATATATATATATATATATATATATATATATATATATGTGAAATGTAAGCAAGGGTTGAGCTTCTTCAGTTTGTGTCTGAGTGGATACGTTTCATGTCCCTTTCAGGTGAGTGACACATTGACTTTATATAATGATGTGCCAAGAGTTGTTCCTAAACTGCGGCCATATACCATCCTGAATAAACCGATCTCGTCAGATCTCGGAAATAAAGCAGGTTAGGGCTGGTTGGTAGTACTTGGATGGGGGATACCTTTGGAATACAGTTCACTGTAAGCATGTAAACTATAGTGGACTGATAATCTGTAGTATATACAGAATGTGAAGATGTGATGTAAATACAAGCTATGATATGTAAAAATAAGCTGTGAAGCTATGAGATGTAGAAGATGTGATGCCAAATATGAAGCTGATATGTAAATAAACATGAAACTGCTTGAGATGTGAAGATGTGAAATATGAAGCTATGATATGTAAAAATAAGCTGTAGACTATGTGATATAGTATGAAGCTATATGATAACATAAAAATAGCTGTGAAGCTATGAGATGTGATGAAATATGAAGCTATGATATGCAAAAAAAAAAAAAAAAAAAAAAAAGCTGTAAGCTATGTTGAGTTATTAAAAAAAAAAAAAAAAAAAAAAAAATCTCGCCCGATCTCGATACGATCTGGAGAAGCTAAGCAGGGTAGGGCCTGGCTGGTACTTGGATGGGAGACTGCCTGGAATACCAGGTGCTGTAAGCTTTGTCCCAGTAGAGCGTGCTCTTGTGTCATGGAGCAACTGCCTTTTTATTTATCACCCTAATAATATCATGATTGTTATTGACTAAATGCGGTTTGTGTGTGCTGCCTCCCTGATCAAATCAAATGGACAGTGCGTTTTCCTCAAAATAAACTACACGGCGCTTTGTTTTTAGTCTAGAGACAGTCAATATCTATATGTAGTCCATTAGATACTAAATCCCTTCAATGTTTTGCCTGATTCCGTTAATTCCCAAGTTCCCTTTTCTCCATGATTTGATTTCCCCGTTATTCCAGTTCACTTCCTGTTTTGTGGGTTTTGCTCTCAAAGTACACCTTTTTAGCCAGCAAAACAGCACAATTGGATGTTCATATCACAACAATGTTTTAAACCCTATCAAGGTGACCATTTGTGAGGTCTGGGAAAAATGTGAACATTTAGATTTTGGGGTGTAGTTACCCTTGAAGTAAAGAGTCACCAGGAAGAGACCTTTGTTTGGTTAGCGGTGTTGCTGTAGACAAATGGCCACTGGGTGATGCAAGTGATCACGTATAATTCTGCCAGGCAGGCATAGGCTACTTGTGATTACTTCACCGAAGGTTTGGGAAAGCCATTCCTTACAGAGAAGGTTATCATTAGCATCATCGCCTTCTGTGGCTACACAAAGTGTGAATATGCGAGCGCACATACACATGCACTGAACAGGGGGCATTCCTGTGCGTTTCAAGAAAGTTCATGGAAATCTGAATCACTGATGCATTTTATTTCATGTCTTGCCGTTGACTTAAACATGAATCGTTTCTAAATTGAATAGATTTAGTTGATTTCTTGCAAGTTCAATAAATGTTTGAATATTGTTTGAATTTCGGTTTAATGTCTGGATTCGTGATTAGGTCCTGCATCTATTTTATAGAGCTTAGTCAATAACTTGCTCATAAATCAACACCAAATATGCCCTCTTCCCCCAACAAACTCAAATATATATATATATATATATATATATATATATATATATATATATATATATATATATATATTAAATGGCAAGGGTTATGACTTCTTCAGTTGTGTCACAGTGGATATGTTTCTCTGTCCCTTTCAGAGTGACACATTGACTTTATATAGTGTACCAAGAGTTGTTCCTTAAGCTTGCGGCCATTACCAGTCTGGGTCTTGATCTTGTCGATCTTGAAACTAAGCGGAGGGCCTGGTTAATACTTGGATGGGGAGACAGCCTGGGAATGCCAGGTGCTGTAAGCTTTGTCCCAGTAGAGCGTGCTCTTGTGTCATGGAGCAACTGCTGCTATTTATCACCCTAATAATATCATGATTTGTTATTAGACTAAATGCAGTTTGTGTGTGCTGCCCTGCCCTGATCAAATCAAATAATGGACTACGTTTCCCTCAAAATATAGGCAGTACATGCCTTCTTTATTTTTAGTCTAGGAGACAGTCAATGTCTGTAGTCCATTAAGAGTTCTCAATCCCTTCAATGTTTTGCCTGATTCGTTAATTCCCAAGTTCCTTTTCTCGTTTAGATTTCCCGTTGGCCGTTGTCCTGTTTGGGTTTCGCTCTCAAAAATACACCTTTAATAAGCTCAACTGAGTGGATATTCTATGTCCACAACTATGTTTCAACTATCAGGTGACCATTTGTGAATCTGGGAAAATGTGAACATTTGGGTTAGGTGTAGTTACCCTTAAATGCAAGCGTGCACCAGGAAGAGACCTTTGTTTGGTTAGCGGTGTTGCTGTAGAACAAATGGCCACTGGGTGATGCAAATGATCACTATAGTGTACCAGGCAGGCACCATTTACTTTGTAGTTAACATTTATGAGGTTTTGGGAAAGCCATTCCCTTCCTACCAGAAGGTTATCATTAGCATCATCGCTAACGGCTACAAAGTGTAGACATCACATACACATACACATGCACACAATTGGGCATTCTGTGTGCACATTAGGAAGTTCATGAAATGATCACTGATGCATTTGTTCATGTCTTATGATTGAAGCTTGGGCAAATGAATGCGTTTTCTAACAAGTTGAATAAGATTTCGTTGATTTCTTACTAGTTCAATATGTTTGAATATTTTTTGTGTGTTGCATTTCGGTTTAATGTCTGGATTCCGTGATTCGGTCACTGGCGCCTATTTTATAGGGCCCTAGTCAATAACTTGTCATAAATCAACGCTAGGATATGCCCTCTTCCCCCTAGCAAGACTCAAATATATATATATATATATATATATATATATATATATATATATATATATATATATATTGGAAATGTAAAGCAGGGTTGAGCTTCTTCAGATTTGTGTCACAAAGTGGATCGTTTCTGTGTCCCTTTCAGAGTGAGTACACATTGACTTTATATAGTGTACAGAGTTGTTCCCTCGCTTACGGCCCTTACCATCCTAATACCGATCTCGTCCATCTCGGAAGCTAAACCCAGGTAGAAGGCACAGCTAGTACTTGAATTAGAACTGCCTGGGAATACCAGGTGCTGTAAGCTTACATCCAACAGTGCTCTTGTAATCATGAGCAACTACCTTTTATTTATCACCCTAATAATATCTTGATTGTTATTGACTAAATGCAGTTTGTGTGTGCTGCCATGCCCTGATCAATCAAATAATGACAGTGCGTTTTCCTCAAAATATAGGCAGTACACATACGCCTTTGTTTTTAGTCCCAGAGACAGTCAATGTCTGTAGTCGATGGGGCACTATAATCCTTGTGTTTTCAGTTCCGTTTGACTTCCCAAGTTCCCTTTCTCCCGTTTAGATTTCCCGTTGACGTTTGTCCCTATTTTGCTTGGTTTTTACTCTCAAAGTACACACATGTATAAAAACAGCACAATTGGATGTTCTATGTCCACAACAATGTTTTAAGCCTATCAGGTGACCATTTGTGAGGTCTGAGGAAAAATCTGAACATTTAGATTTTGAGGTGTAGTTACCACCAAATACAGGAGTGCACCAGGAAGAGACCTTTGTTTGATTGCGCGGTGTTGCTGTAGGACAAATGGCCTGGGTGATACAAATAGTCTGCAGTATAATTCTGCCAGGCAGGCATAGGCTACTTGTGGTTGTTCTTGCGAAGGTTTGGGAGAGGCCATTTGTGCTTCCCTACCAGAAGAAAGGTTATCTGATAGCATCCGCCCTTCATGACTACACAAAGTGTAGATATGCAGCAGCATACCGCACACATGCACACTGAACAGGGGCATTCCTGTGCCGTTCAGAAAGTTCATGAAGCCCACGAATCACACGATAAAAATTTTGTTCATGTCTTATGATTACTTACAGGCAAATGAATGGATTTTCTAACAAGTTGAATAGATTTAGTTGATTTCTTACACTAAGTTCAATAAATGTTTGAATATTGTTGAATTTAGGTTTAATGTCTGGATTCCATTGATTGAGTCATAGCCTATTTTATAGGGGGCTTAGTCAATAACTTGTCTGTAAATCAACATAGGATACCCCTCTTCCCCAACAAACTCAAATATATATATATATATATATACCTCATATATATATATATATATATATATATATATATATATATATATATATTGGAAATCTCAAAGCAAAGGGTTGAGCTTCTTCAGTTTGTGTCACAAAGTGGATATGTTTCTGTGTCCCTTTCAGGTGAGTACACATTGACTTTATATAATTGGCCACTAAGGTTGATTGTTCCTTAGCTTACCGAGGCCATACCAGTCTGGTCACGCCCGATCTTGTCAGATCTTGGAAGCTAAGCAGGGTCGGGCCTGGTTAGTACTTGGATGGAGACCGCCTGAATGCCAGGTGCTGTAAGCTTTGTCCCAGTAGAGCGTGCTCTTGTGTCGTAGACAACTGTATTTTATTTATCACCCTAATAATATCATGGTTGTTATTGACTAAGTAAGTTTGTGTGTGCTGCCCTGCCTGATCAAATCAAATAATGGACAGTCGTTTCCCTCAAAATATAGGCAGTACATGCAGCCTTTGTTTTCAGTCTGGAGACAGTCAATGTCTGTAGTCGTCAAGGGGACTATAAAATCCTTCAATGTTTTGCCTGATTCAGTTAATTCCAAGTTCCCTTTTCTCCGTTTAGATTTCCCGTTACCGTTTGTCCCTGTTTTGTAGGTTTCGCTCTCAAAGTACACCTTTTTAATAGCAAAACAATACAATTGGATGTTCTATGTCCACAACCAACTGTTCCCAAGCCCTATCAGGTGACCATTTTGTGAGGAATCTGGGAAAATGTAAGACATTTAGATTTTTAGGTGTAGTTACCCTTAGTAGCGTGCATAGGAAGAGACCTTTGTTGGATTAAGCGGTGTTGCTGCTTCAGAACAAATGGCCACTGGAGTGATGCAAATGATCCGCGATGTAATTCTGCCAGGCAGGCATAGGCTACTTTGTAGTTAACATTTTACTTATTTGGTTTTGGGGAAAGCCATTCCTTCCTACCAGAAAGTTATCCGTATCATCGCTTCGCGGCTACAAGTGACATCTGTGCACACATACATGCACACAGACAGGAGGCATTCCTGTGCCGTGCCAGAGTTCATGAAATCACGAATCACTGTGCATTTTGTTCCATGTCTTATGATTACTTGGGCAAATGAATCGTTCTAACAAGTTGAATAGATTTAGTTGATTTCTTACTAAGTTCAATAAATGTTTGAATATTGTTGAATTGGTTTAATGTCTGGATTCATTGATTCGGTCCATAGCGCCTATTTTATAGGGCCTAGTCAATAGACATCATGAAATCAACATAGGATATGCCTCTCCCCCACCAACAAGACTCAAATATATATATATATATATTGGAAATGTAACAAGGGTTGAGCTTCTCCAGTTTGTGTCACAAAGTGGATACGTTTCTGTCATCACTAGTGGTGACACATTACTTTACCTATAGTGTACCAAGAGTTGTTTTTCAACTACGGCCACCTGCCATCTGAATCACGGCGATCTCGTCGATCTCAGAAGCTAAGCAATTGACCTGGATTAGTACTTGGATGGAACCGCATGGGAGCCACCAGGTGCTGTAAGCTTTTGTCCCAGTAGGCGTGCTCTTGTGTCATGTGGAGCAACTGCCTTTATTTATCACCCCTAATATCATGATTGTTTATTGACTAAATGCAGTTTGTGTGCTGCCTGCCTGATCAAGATCAAAATATTGACGTCTTCCTCAATATATACATGCGGCCTTTGTTTTTAGTCTAGGAGATGAATAATGTCTGTAGTCCATTAGGGCACTATAAAAATCCCTTCAATGTTTTGCCTGATTCCGTTAATTCCCAAGTTCCCTTTTCTCCGTTTCGATTTCCCGTTGACGTTTGTCCCTGTTTTGGCAGGTTTTAAGCTCTCAAAAAGTACACCTTTTAATAACTAAAACAGCACAATTGGATGTTCTATGTCCACAACAATATTTAAACCCTATCAGGTGACCATTTGTGTGAGGTCTGGGAAAAATGTAAGACATTTGGATTTTTAGAGGGTGGTGCATGAAATGCAAGCGTGCACCAGGAAAACCTTTGTTTGGTTAGCGATTATTGCTGTGAACAAATGGCCACTGGAGTGATACAAATGATCACGGTATAATTCTGCCAGGCAGCCCATAACTACTTTGTAGTTAACATTTACTTAGAAGGTTTTGGGAAAGCCATTCCTTCCCTACCAGAAAGAAGGTTATCATTAGCATGTCGCTAACGGCTACACAAGTGAATATACCAGCACTTTGCACACATGCACACAGACAGAGGCATTCTGTGCCGTTTCAGAAAAGTTCAATAAAATCCTGAATCACTGATGCATTTTGTTTTATATCTTATGATTGACTTGGGCAAATAGATCGTTTTCTAACAAGTTGAATAGATTTGGTCTGATTTCTTACTAAGTTCAATAAATGTTTGAATATTATTGAATTTGGTTTAATATCTGGTTAAGTTCGGTCATAGCATCCTATTTTATAGGGCCTAGTCAATGACATGTAAATCAACATGAATCTGCCTCTCCCCCACCAACAAGACTCAAATATATATATATATATATTGAAATGTAAGCAAAGAGGTTGAGCTTCTTCAGTTTGTGTCACAAAGTGGATACGTTTCTGTGTCCCTTTCAGTGGTGACACATTGACTTTATATAGTGTACCAAGAGTTGTTCACAAACTACTGACCGCCTACCATCCTAGAATAAGCGATCTCGTCCGATCTCAGAAACTAAGCATTAGGGCCTGGTTAGTACTTGGATGGGAGACCAGCATGGGGAATACCAGGTGCTGTAAGCACTTTGTCCCAGTAGAGCGTGCTCTTGTGTCATCGTGCTTTTGCTTTTATTTATACCCTAATAATATCCATAGTTGTTACCTTGGACTAAATGCAGTTTGTGTGCTGCCCTGCCCTGATCAAATCAAATAATGACAGTGCTTTCCCTCAAATATAGGCAGTACATGCAGCCTTTGTTTTTAATCTGAGACAATTCAATATCTGCCAATCCCATTAAACCTATAATCCCTTCAATGTTTTGCCTGATTCCGTTAATTCCCAAGTTCCCTTTTCTCGTTTAGATTTCCCATTACCGTTTGTCCCTGTTTTTGGCAGGTTTTACGGCTCTCAAAGTACACCTTTTTAATAGCAAAACAGCACAATTGGATAATTCTATGTCACAACAATGTTTAAACCCTATCAGGTGACCATTTGTGAGTCTGGGAAAAATGTAAGACATTAGATTTTGAGGTGTGGTACATAAATGCAGCTGCACCAGAAGAGACCTTTGTTTGGTTAAAGCGGTGTTTGCTGCCAAGAACAAATGGCCACTGGGTGATGCAAATGATCACGTATAATTCTGCCAGGCAGGCACTTAGCTACTTTGTAGTTGTGTTTCACTTGCCGAGGTTTTGGAAAGCCATTCCTTCCCTACCAAAGAGGTTATCATTAGCATCATCCTTCGCGGCTACACAAAGTGTAGATATCACAGCACGCACCGCACACACATGCACACAGACAGGGCATTCCTGTGCCGTTTCAAGAAGTTCATGAAACTCTGAATCACTGATGCATTTTGTTTTATGTCTTATGATTATTGGGCAAATGAATGCGTTTTCTAACAAGTTGAATAGATTTAGTTGATTTCTTACTGATTCAATAAATGTTTGAATATTGTTGAATTCGGTTTAATGTGCATCTGGATTCCGTGATTGATCCATAGCCTATTTTATAGGGCCCTAGTCAATGGGCTTTTGTCATAAATCAACATGAATGTGCCCTCTTCCCCCAACAAGACTCAAATATATATATATATATTGGAAATGTAAGCAAGACAGACTTCTTCAGTTTGTGTCACAAAGTGGATACGTTTCTGTGTCCCTTTCCAAGTGAGTGACACATTGACTTTATGTAGTGTACCGAGTTGTTCTCGCTTACGGCCATACCAGCCTGAATACGCGATCTCTAGTCAGTCTCGGAAGCTAAGCAGAGTCGGGCCTAGTCAGTACTTGGATGGGAGACCGCCTGGGAATACCAGGTGCTGTGACTTTTGCGTGTCCCAGTGGAAAACGTGCTCTTGTGTCATGAGCAACTGCCTTTATTTATCACCCTAATAATATCATGATTGTTATTGACTAAATGCAGTTGTGTGTGCTGCCCTGCCTGATCAAATCAAATAATGGACAGTGCGTTTCCCTCAAAATGCAGGCAGTACATGCAGCCTTTGTTTTTAGTCACAGAGACGATCAATGTCTGTAGTCCATTAGGGCACTTCTCCTAAAATCCCTTCAATGTTTTGCTGATTCGTTAATTCCCAAGTTCCCTTTTCTCGTTTAGTTTCCCCGTTGACTTGGTTGTCCCTGTTTTAGCAGGTTTTCGCTCTCAAAAATACACCTTTTTAATAGCAAACAGCACAATTGAATATTTCTATGTCCACACAACAATGTTTAAACCCTATCAGGTGACCATTTTGTGAGTCTGGAAAAATGTAAGACATTTAGATTTTGGGATGTAGTTACCTTAAATGCAAGCGTACAGGAGAACCTTTGTTTGGTTTAGCGGTGTTGCTATGGGACAAATAAATACTGGATTGATGTAAATAATCCTGATATAATTCTTACCAGGCAGGCATAGGCTACTGTAGTTAACATTTACTTCACTTGAGAAAGGTTTTGAAAGCCATTCCTTCCTACCAGAAGAGGTTATCATTATTATCTCATCCTTCACGGCTACACAAAGTGTAGACATCTTTGCCTTGTGCCCCGCACACATGCACACAGACAGGGGCATTCCTGTGCCGTTTCAGAAAGTTCATGCGTCACGAATCACTGATGCATTTTGTTGCCATGTCTTATGATTATTGGGCAAATGAATGCGTTTTCTAACAAGTTGAATAGATTTAGAATTGATTTCTTACTAAGTTCAATAAATGTTTGAATATTGTTGAATTTGGTTTAATGTCTGGATTCGTGATTCGGTCTTCTTATTTTATAGGCCTAGTCAATGAACTTGTCATAAATCAACATAGGATATGCCCTCTCCCCCAACAAGACTCAAATATATATATATATATATATATATATACTATATATATATTTATTGGAAATGTAACAAGGTTGAGCTTCTTCAGTTTATCACAAAGTGGATACGTTTTCTGTGTCCTTTCAGGTGAGTGACACATTGACTTTATATAGTGTACAAGAGTTGTTCCCACCATGCGGCCCATACCAGCCTGAATCGCCCGATCTCGTCCGATTCTCGGAAGCTAAGCAGGGTCGGGCCTGGTCAGTACTTGGATGAACCGCCTGGGAATACCAGGTGCTCAGCTTTGTCCCAGTAGGCGTGCTCTTGTGTCCTATAACAACCCCTTTTTATTTATCACCTATATTCATGGATTGTTATTGACTAATGTATAGTTTGTGTGTGCTGCCCTGCTAGTCAAATCAAATAATGACGAGTGCGTTTCCCTCAAAATTATAGGCAGTACATGCAGCCTTTGTTTTTAGTCTCGGAGACAGTCAATGTCTGTGTCCATTAAGGGCACTATAAAATCCCTTCAATAGATGACATAGCCTAATGATTAGAGTGTTGGGCCAGTAAGCGAAGGTCCCTGGTTTGAATCCCGAGCCGTCAAGGTGGGAAAATCCCAACAACACTTCTCTCCCTGGGTGCAGCGGATCGATTTAGGCAGCCCCCATCTCTATGATTCAGAGGATTGGGTTAAATGCGTTCAGGCATTCAGTTGTACAACTGACTAAGTATTCACTTATATTTATTTATTTATCCAGGTCCCATTGGGGGTGGATTTGTCTCTTCAGAGAACACTGGCCAAAGGCTCAATATGAAAGGTATTAATAATGCACTGACACTAGGCTTGTTTCTCAATCTTGTGGTGGGCTGTCTGTGTGTCTGTCTCTGTCTCTGTCTCTGTCTGTGTCTGTGTCTGTGAGACTCACCGTCTCTGCGTCGTACTCCCTGCCCGGTCAGTCTTGGCCCTGCATGCCCTCAGCCAGTACTTGAGAGATGGCAACGCCGCACTGGCAGCAGGGCTCCTCCAAACTCTCTAACGGCTGTACTGTGGAGAAAGCTCCACGCTCGATGGCGGCGCGGCAACACATCTACACAACACCATGAAACATCGGTTTAATCCTGCCCTAACCCCAGAGATGTGTAGCCAATCAAGTCAAGGTTTCAAGATTCAACCAATCATAAAGAGAAATGTGTGCCAGATTCATCCAATCCTGAGACCACATATTGAAGATCAATCAAATCATGGTTTAGTGCTAGCAGTCCCATGTTACTACATGCGTGAGAGGAGCTACAGTGGGGACAAAAAGTATTTAGTCAGCCACCCATTGTGTGCATATTCTCCACTTAAAAGATGAGAGAGGCCTGTAATTTCATCATGGGTACACGTCAACTATGACAGACCAAATCGAAAGAAATTCCAGAAAATCATTATAGGATTTTTTAATGCATTTATTTGCAAATTGTAATAATAGTATTTGCGAAGTCTATACAAAATTGTTTCTGATTCAATACTTTATTATACCACCCTTTATTTTACATGACACAAGTCAAACGTTTCTTAATTCTTGCCCCAAAGTTTCCACACACTGTTGCTGGTATGTTGGCCCATTCCTCCATGCAGATCTCCACTCTAGGGCAGTGATGCTGGGCTGTCGGCTGGGCAACTTGCGGACTTTCAACTCCCCCAAAGATTTTCTATGGGGTTAGATCTAACTGCTACCCTCACCTTGAAATGCTTCTTCTAACCACTCTTATTGCCGGCGGTGTGTTTGGGATCATTGTCATGCTAAAACCCGTTTCATCTTCAATGTCTTACTGATGAGGGAGGTTTTCTCAAAATCTCACATACATGGCCCCATTCATTCTTTCTTTACTACGATCAATCTCCTAATATCTTGCAGAAAAACGGCCCCAAGGCATAGTGTTTCCACCCTCATGCTTCACAATCAGACCATGGTGTTCTTCCGGATGCAACTCAGCATTCTTTGTCCTCCAAACAGCCGAGTTGAATTTTTACCAAAAGTTCTATTTTGGTTTCTACTCAATATATGGCATTCTCCCAATCTCTTCTGGATCATCTATTACTCTAGCAAACTTCAGACGACCACCAGCGTCAAGCAGAGACCGTCTCTGGCACTGCAAGTTTGAGTCCTGGCGGCGTAGTGTGTTACTGATGTTAGGCTTTGTTACTTTGGTCCCAGCTCTCTGCAGGTCATTCACTAGGTCCCCCACGTGTGGTTCTGGGATTTTTGCTCACCGTTCTTGTGATCATTTGACCCCACGAGGTGAGATCTTGCGTGGAGCCCCAGATCGAGGGGGATTATCAGTGAGTCTTGTATGTGTTCCATTTCCTAATAGTATCCCACAGTTGATTTCTTCCCAAGCCAGGCTGCATTACCTAGCTTGCGTTCTGTAACGATCCCGGCTGTCTGAGTCGGGGTCTGGTCGTAATCTCCAGTTTCCCGAGGGTTCGGGAACGCCCGGGGAGCGCTCTGGTTTCCGCACCTGCTTCCTATTAGCAATCTGCACACCTGGGCCTAATCAGCACCTTTCTTAGGCTCTGGCCCAACATCCAGTTCCTGCCGGATCGTTAGCCATGAACAGTAGGTGTTCTGTGTATCAGTTGAGCGTTCTAGCGTGAGTTTTGTTATTTTGTACTTTGTTGAGTTTTTGTGTTCTTACCTCCGTTTTTGTTCCACCTGCAGTCACACGTCCGGAACCTTCACCCCACCTCTGCCTGATGGTCGGCGGCTGCCGAGCCATCACTGGACCCAGACTGCACCCCCAACTACTCAACCACGCCGCCCGCTCTGTCCCTGGATTATACTGCACCTTTTGTCGTATCTAATAAACCCTCACCTTCGTTCAACTCTCCTTGTCCTGGTCTGCTTTTGGGTTCTGGCTGAGGGAACTGTGACAGAACGATCCGGCCAATTATGAACCCAGCGGACCTGGACTCTGTTCGCCATGCCATTACCCAGCAGGAGAAGATGTTGGGCCATCATAGCATGGTACTACAGGAGATCGCGTTGTCAGTTCGGAACCTTTCTACCGGCCTGACGGAGGTCCAGAACCAACGCCAGTGTCCGGTGGAGGACTCACTACCGGTTTCACCCATCTCGCCTGCCGCTTCTGAAGTTGTGTCCCTCCGTGAGCCCAAGGTCCCGACGCCGGATAAATATGAGGGGGAGCTGGGAAGATGCCGTTCCTTCCTTATGCAGTGTGGATTAGTGTTCGATCTACAGCCCTACTCTTATGCCACTGACAAGGCTAGGATAGCCTTTTTGATTGAGTTGCTGCGTGGTCGAGCGCTGGAGTGGGCTTCAGCCGTTTGGGAACGACAGGATCCCTGCATGGCTTCATACCAGGGGTTCACGGCCGAGATGAGGAAGCTCTTCGACCATTCCG
Organism: Coregonus clupeaformis; assembly: GCF_020615455.1. Lineage (NCBI taxonomy): Eukaryota > Metazoa > Chordata > Actinopteri > Salmoniformes > Salmonidae > Coregonus > Coregonus clupeaformis. The sequence goes on along the minus strand of NW_025535154.1, from coordinate 48,871 downwards.
TCCGAGGGAGGGACGCAGCTAGGCGTCTGTTTTCTCTTCACCAAGGAACTCGCAGCGTGGCCGACTTCGTGATCGAGTTCAAGACGTTGGCTGTGGAGAGTGGGTGGAACGAGGAGTCTTTGCAAGCGGCCTTTTACCAGGGCCTGTCGGAGCAGCTCAAGGATGAGTTGATCTCCTATCCGGAGCCTAGTGACCTGGACAGCTTGGTAGCCTTGTCTATTCGGGTGGATAATCGAGTCCGAGAGCGAAGGAGGGAGAAGCAATGGGGTCCGTCCAATCGATCAGCTTCTCAGTTCCCAGTCGGATCGGGTGGTGGACCAGAACACGTCGATCATTCTCCACCACTAAGGATTAGTAGAGAGGACCTCTCTCCCGATTCTGAACCCATGCAAGTGGGGCGGCACGGGTTAACCACGGAGGAGCGTCAACATAGACGTAAGACCAACTGCTGCCTCTACTGTGGTCGCTCGGGACATTACATCTCCACTTGTTCCCGGCGGTCGTCAAACTGCCCGGCTCGCTAAAGTTGGGAGGACTTTTAGCGAGCCAGTTTCAACCTCTCAGTACCTCTGTCAGACCCCGCTTCCCGGCTACCCTTGTGAACAGGAATCAGAGCTTAGCGCTTAACGCTTTTATCGATTCAGGTGCCGATGGAAGCTTTCTTGATGCCGAGTTGGTGGAACAGCTGGGGCTTTCCAAGGAGCAATTGCCGGAAGCCATTGAAGCGACCACTCTGAACGGCAGTAGTCTGGCACGTATCACGATGAGGACTGAACCGGGTTAAGATGCGGTTGTCGGGGAATCATTCGGAGATGATTTCATTTTTCATTCTGCCGTCTTCCCATGTTCCTCTGGTCCTTGGATACCCCTGGCTGAAGGAACACAATCCCACGTTCGATTGGGCGACGGGCAAGGTAACGAGTTGGAGCCTTGATTGTCATGCTAACTGTCTCAAGACTGCCTGCCCCCATGCGGTTCCCAGTCAGGTGATTGAGGCTAAACCCCCCAGATTTGTCCCTGGTTCCCGAGACATATCACGATTTGGGGGAAGTTTTCAGTAAGCAGAAGGCTCTGTCACTTCCTCCCCCACCGACCATATGATTGTGCCATCAACCTGGTTCCTGGAGCTGTCTACCCCAAGGGAAGGTTATACAGTATCTCCCGACCTGAACGTGAGGCGTTGGAGACCTACATCAAGGAGTCCCTAGCTGCTGGTCTCGTTCGTCCCTCGTCATCACCCCTGGGGGCAGGATTCTTCTTTGTGGGAAAGAAGGATGGCTCTCTTCGACCGTGTATTGATTATCGGGGGTTGAATGACATCACGGTCAAGAACAAGTATCCCCTGCCCTTGATGAGTTCTGCCTTCGACTCCTTACAGGGTGCTACGGTGTTCACCAAGCTAGACCTACGCAATGCGTATCACCTGGTCCGGATCAGAGAGGGGGACGAGTGGTTGACGGGTTTCAATACACCGATGGGTCACTTCGAGTATCAGGTGATGCCGTTTGGACTGACCAATGCTCCAGCGGTATTCCAGAGTATGGTGAACGACGTCCTGAGAGATATGATCGGTCTCTTCGTGTTTGTTTACCTGGATGACATTCTGATCTTCTCGAAGGAACCTTCCGACCACGTCCAGCATGTCCGGCAGGTTCTGCAGCGATTGTTGGAGAATCGTCTGTTCGTGAAGGCCGAGAAGTGCGAGTTTCACGCCCACACTACATCCTTTCTCGGGTACATCATCTCCAGGGGTGAGATTAGGATGGATCAGGAGAAGGTTAGAGCGGTTCTGGAATGGGTCCAGCCCGGTACGAGATTGCAACTCCAGAGATTTTTGGGGTTTGCGAATTTCTACCGCAGATTCATCCGGGATTACAGCCGTGTGGCCGCTCCATTAACTGCCTTGACTTCCAGTATCAGGACCTTCAAGTGGAATCCGGAGGCGGATCGTGCGTTTCTGGATTTGAAGAGGCGATTCACCAACGCACCGATTCCCTCTCAACCGGACACGGCCCGTCAGTTCGCCGTTGAAGTGGACGCGTCGGATGTGGGAGTTGGCGCCATCCTGTCGCAGCGATGCTCCACGGACAGTAAACTCCATCCCTGCGCCTACTACTCTCGTCGCCTTTCGCCTGCAGAGAGGAATTACGATGTGGGTAACCGGGAGCTTCTCGCGGTGAAACTTGCCTTGGAGGAGTGGCGCCACTGGTTGGAGGGGCGGAGCAACCGTTTATTGTCTGGACTGACCACAAGAATCTTGCTTACGTGCAATCGGCTAAACGTCTCAACTCCCGTCAGGCCAGGTGGGCGTTGTTTTTCGGACGATTCAAGTTTGCCCTGACGTTCCGACCTGGATCTAAGAACGGCAAGGCGGACGCCTTGTCCCGGATGTTCTCCAAGACGGAGGAGAGTGGGTCCAAGACCGAGACTATTCTTCCCCGAACTGCGTCGTGGGAGCAGTGAGGTGGAAGATTGAGGAGGAGGTGCTGGCGGCCCTTCGGACTCAGCCCGGTCCCGGTAACGGTCCACCCGGTCGGTTGTTTGTGCCTGAGTCGGTTCGTCCTGCTGTCCTCAAATGGTCCCACGCCAGCAAGATGGCTTGTCACCCCGGCGTGGCTCGGACTATGGCGTTTCTTCGCAGACGTTTTTGGTGGCCTGCCATGGCCGAGGATACTCGGGGTTTTGTTGCTGCCTGTCCAGTGTGTGCGCAGAATAAGAGTACCAATCGGCCCAGCTCTGGACTACTTCATCCCCTTCCTATTCCCCGCGTCCATGGTCGCATCTGGCCCTGGACTTCGTCACGGGGTTGCCCGCTTCTGAGGGGAACACGGTCGTTCTGACTATCGTGGACAGATTCAGCAAGTTCGCCCACTTTGTGCCTATTGCCAAGCTTCCCTCTGCCTCGGAGACGTCCGAGATCCTGGTTAGGGAGGTTTTCAGGGTCCACGGGTTGCCCAGTGATATCGTTTCCGACCGTGGCCCTCAGTTTACCTCTGCTGTCTGGAAGTCCTTCTGTTTGGCCATTGGAGCTACAGTCAGTCTCACATCTGGTTTTCACCCCCAATCCAATGGTCAGGCGGAGAGAGCCAACCAGAAGATGGAATCCACGCTACGCTGTCTGGTCTCTTCCAACCCCACCTCCTGGGCCTCTCAGTTGCCTTGGGTTGAGTATGCCCACAATACTCTCCCCTACATCTGCCACTGGGATGTCTCCCTTCCAGTGCCTGTATGGCTACCAACCTCCCCTGTTCCCTTCTCAGGAGAAGGAGCTCTCAGTGCCTTCTGTTCAGGCCCATATTCGGCGTTGCCACCGGACCTGGCATCGGGCCAGAAAGGCACTCCTTAGAGGTTCGGACCGGTATCAGCTCCAGGCGAATCGTCGCCGGATCCCCGCTCCCACCTATACCATCGGAGATAGGGTTTGGTTGGCCACACGGGATCTTCCGTTACGGACTGAGTCTAGGAAGTTGTTACCGAAGTTTATTGGTCCGTTTGTGGTGGAGAAGGTGATCAATCCAGTGGCAGTGCGACTCAAACTACCGAGGACGCTCAGAGTCCATCCCACCTTTCATGTCTCCTGCCTCAAGCCTGTCTTCCTCAGTCCTCTGTTGCCTCCTCCGCCTCCTCCTCCTCCTCCTCGGATGATCGGAGGTGGTCCTGCCTACACGGTGCGTCGCATTATGGATTCCAGACGGCGGGGCCGGGGTTTCCAGTATCTCGTGGACTGGGAGGGGTATGGTCCTGAAGAGAGGAGTTGGATTCCGCGGCGACAGGTCCTAGATGCGGATCTCATCAGGGACTTTTACCGCCTCCATCCTGGCGCTCCGGGAGTCCGCCCGGTGGCGTTCGTCGGAGGGGGTACTGTAACGATCCCGGCTGTCTGAGTCGGGGTCTGGTCGTAATCTCCAGTTTCCCGAGGGTTCGGGAACGCTCCGGGAGCGCTCTGGTTTCCGCACCTGCTTCCTATTAGCAATCTGCACACCTGGGCCTAATCAGCACCTTTCTTAGGCTCTGGCCCAACATCCAGTTCCTGCCGGATCGTTAGCCATGAACAGTAGGTGTTCTGTGTATCAGTTGAGCGTTCTAGCGTGAGTTTTGTTATTTTGTACTTTGTTGAGTTTTTGTGTTCTTACCTCCGTTTTTGTTCCACCTGCAGTCACACGTCCGGAACCTTCACCCCACCTCTGCCTGATGGTCGGCGGCTGCCGAGCCATCACTGGACCCAGACTGCACCCCCAACTACTCAACCACGCCGCCCGCTCTGTCCCTGGATTATACTGCACCTTTTGTCGTATCTAATAAACCCTCACCTTCGTTCAACTCTCCTTGTCCTGGTCTGCTTTTGGGTTCTGGCTGAGGGAACTGTGACACGGCCACAAGTCTCCCCTTGAGTTAGAGAGGGAGCTTGAGGCCATCTTGGGTCCTCTGGCTGGACAGGTCATAGTCATCATCATAGATAGCATCATCAAGGCTAAAGCCAACGGAGGAAATGAGGGGAGAGCGTCCAGCCCCTTGACCTATTTTCTAACTGCCATTTCGGCAGAAATACAAAGCCTAGTGGTTCACAGATCGGCTAGCAGACCATCCACCAGACTGTCCAACAACGACCCACTGCTGAACATTTCCAAGTCAAAGGTCTTAAGATCAGTTCTGCTCAAAATGGCAGAGCTCTTTGGCCAAGGTCCAAGTGAAACCTGTCTAGTTCCACTAGTCCAGAGTCAGTCCAACAACTCCATTTGCGACTGGACTGTGAATGCAGGCACCATTCATCCAAGTACATTTCTGTCCGACAACAGAGTGACAGAAGTGTCATCCGATGTTGTGGATCTTGTACTTGAGGTTTTTTGGATAACAGGATTTTTGGATAACAGGAACCCGTCAAGGCCACAGAGTGCCTGCTCCCACAACTCAGCTAGTGGAGCAATAGATATGAGAGCTCTTGCTGGGGACTTGGTCAGACAGGTGTCTGTCAAACTCAGCCCATTTGTCTCTGAGAGTCAACTCTCCACCATGTCCATGACAGATCTGTCATCATCTTTTTCTGACTCCACCTTGAAGCAGTTGTGTTCTCGCTCTGTTGTTGCTCTGGCAACTGCCTGTCAAGCAATCAAAACAGAGCTTGAGAACCAGAGACCTACCAACCTGGCAGCCAGAGACCTACTATCGTCTCTGGTAGAGACCATTGAGGACATGGATATCTCTGACATCCTCCAGGGCCCGTCGGCCATTTTGGAGGAGGCTGCTGTGATAAAGCACCCAGAGATGTCCACCTCGACAATATACAGATCTCTGCTTCTCGACTCATCTCTCGCCTCCTCTAAGATGGTCACTGAGAGCATTATCTTCAACAACCCATGCCCATCAGAGGAGAATGTGAGTATTCAGAAGGAGCTCCCTGCTGATAAAGTTGACATCCTCCATGGTCAACCAGTGGAGGAGTATATTGTCAAAGCTGAGCAATGCATCACTCAGGTCATTCAGGATGCAGCTGTGACATATACTGCTGCGCTGGATAAAACCGACACTTGTGGGAAACTGTCGGAAATCCTATCTGTCCATGTTTCCTCAGAGAATATTGAGGAGGCATCCTCTGATCTCTTTGGTGGAATTATTTCCGACCTGCATGAGGTATCTGAGGTCAATAAGGCCTCCATGCGTACGAAATCAGGTCGCAAAATGTTCTGGGTGGAAGTGAGTTCAGGTTCCCAGAAGATTTATACCAAAATCCTGGACAAACTAAGGAAGCTGTTCACCTCCCACCATCTCACTGAGGGAAAAAATACTCCTGTGCAAATCGAGCTTTCTGCAACTGGACTACTTGTAACTGAGGCCACTGTGCAGGAATCTCCTGTAACTGAGGCCACTTTGGCAGTGTCTCCTGTACAGAAGACAGACAGTAAGACCCTTCTAAGTCCCCAGCCTCAGCCTACCAGCTCACCCTCGACACCTGCACTAAAGGGGTAATCAAACAGGTGATCTCGGTGCTGAGGGTGGACACTTCAAAGGAAGACTGCTCCGCTTCCGTTGGGGAGAGCACGTCAAATTCATCCTTCGACTTTAACCAGAAGTTGGACTCGATAATTTCGAAATTGGAGGACCTCACCATTTCGAGTGATGTGACATCAGCCGAGATTGCCACACTCACGCGATCTCTTAGTGCAGCCAGCAGAACCTCTAACATTTCCATCCAGAGCTTTCACAGTGCTGAGTTCCGAGCTAAGGCCAAACACATTGTGAGTGAGACCATTCTCAGAGCTGCTAGCAAAGCCAGCCATTCTTTGCTACAGAGCATGCCTAGCACCACCTTCTCACACCATGCGGTTTCTACAGCCGAAGATATAGTAAATATTATCATGCAAGACCTTGAAAGTGTATCCCAGTACACTGTGGACGACGCAGACTCCTTCCCACTAGGAGAGAAAAAGCTGGAGTTCCAGCTCAAACCCAGAGTTGTCTTTGACAACTTATTGGATGCTGCTCAAACCATGTACCACAGAGTAAAGGATAGACTGAACATCTTTTTCTCTTTTCCACCAGTGTCAGTCACCACAGCCAAATATGTGCTGGACTCCGCCCCTGTGGAGACACTCAGACATTCTAAGTCCGCTGACACTGCTCTTGTTGAGGACAGGAGCCGCCCTCCGTCTGTGAGAAGTGAGAAGCCTTTGTCAAAAGTCTGTTTGGCTAAAAGGTCTAAAGCCCTTGTGTCTTCGAGTGGCTCTTCAACAGACCACCATATAATTGACACATGCAGTGAGGATGTCACTCTGCCCACCAGGAGTATGTCAGTTGTGAGCAACAACAGTTTGAAGAGAGCCTCTCCTCTCCACGGCAGTGGATTGAGTGAAAGTTGCAAACCTCTTGTGGCTCTAAAAGACGTAACAGTGGCAGTCAGCCAAGAAGGCTTTAGCAAAACTGCAAAGAAGACGCTCAGCTTGATCCTAAATGTGATCAAGTGTAGAGTGGCCAACTCTGAGAGTTCATCTGTTGGGCAGATTGCAAGTGAGGAGTGTCTGATAGCAACTAACATGTTAGACTCTGTACTGGAGAGCCTTGACCAGTTGCCTGACATGAGCGCTGCCGATGAAATCACAAGGACAGAATCCCATACCTCTATCGCAATGGACGAGACAGGTTCACGGTCAACGCTTGTGAGCCAACAAGAAATAAACATATCTGACACCAATATCATAGTGAAAACTATAATGGACACATTACATTTTACATTTACATTTTAGTCATTTAGCAGACGCTCTTATCCAGAGCGACTTACAGGAGCAATTAGGGTTAAGTGCCTTGCTCAAGGGCACATTAACGTCATTTAGCAGACGCTCTTAGCCAGAGCGACTCACAAATTGGTGCGTTCACCCTATAGCCAGTGGGATAACCACTTTACAATTTGGGGGGGTTAGAAGGAACACTTTATCCTATCCCAGGTATTCCTTAAAGAGGTGGGGTTTCAAATGTCTCCGGAAGGTGGTGAGTGACTCCGCTGTCCTGGCGTCGTGAGGGAGCTTGTTCCACCATTGGGGTGCCAGAGCAGCGAACAGTTTTGACTGGGCTGAGCGGGAGCTATGCTTCCGCAGAGGAAGGGAGCCAGCAGGCCAGAGGTGGATGAACGCAATGCCCTCGTTTGGGTGTAGGGACTGATCAGAGCCTGAAGGTACAGAGGTGCCGTTCCCCTCACTGCTCCATAGGCAAGCACCATGGTCTTGTAGCGGATGCGAGCTTCAACTGGAAGCCAGTGGAGTGTGCGGAGGAGGGGGGTGACGTGAGAGAACTTGGGAAGGTTGAACACCAGACGGGCTGCGGCATTCTGGATGAGTTGTAGGGGTTTAATGGCACAGGCAGGGAGGCCAGCCAACAGCGAGTTGCAGTAGTCCAGACGGGAGATGACAAGTGCCTGGATTAGGACCTGTGCCGCTTCCTGTGTAAGGCAGGGTCGTACTCTCCGAATGTTGTAGAGCATGAACCTGCAGGAGCGGGTCACCGCCTTGATGTTGGCGGAGAACGACAGGGTGTTGTCCAGGGTCACGCCTAGGCTCTTCGCACTCTGGGAGGAGGACACAGCGGAGTTGTCAACCGTGATGGCGAGATCATGGAACGGGCAGTCCTTCCCCGGGAGGAAGAGCAGCTCCGTCTTGCCAGGGTTCAGCTTGAGGTGGTGATCCGTCATCCATACTGATATGTCTGCCAGACATGCAGAGATGCGATTCGCCACCTGGTTATCAGAAGGGGGAAAGGAGAAGATTAGTTGTGTATCGTCAGCGTAGCAATGATAGGAAAGGCCATGTGAGGATATGACAGAGCCAAGTGACTTGGTGTATAGGGAGAAAAGGAGAGGGCCTAGAACTGAGCCCTGGGGGACACCAGTGGTGAGAGCACGTGGTGCGGAGACAGCTTCTCGCCACGCCACTTGGTAGGAGCGACCGGTCAGGTAGGACGCAATCCAGGAGTGAGCCGCGCCGGAGATGCCCAGCTCGGAGAGGGTGGAGAGGAGGATCTGATGGTTCACAGTATCAAAGGCAGCAGACAGGTCTAGAAGGACAAGAGCAGAGGAGAGAGAGTTAGCTTTAGCAGTGCGGAGAGTCTCCGTGACACAGAGAAGAGCAGTCTCAGTTGAATGACCAGTCCTGAAACCTGATTGGTTTGGATCAAGAAGGTCATTCTGAGAGAGATAGCAAGAGAGTTGGCTAAAGACGGCACGCTCAATAGTTTTGGAAAGAAAAGAAAGAAGGGATACTGGTCTGTAGTTGTTGACATCAGTGGGGTCGAGTGTTGGTTTTTTGAGAAGGGGAGCAACTCTCGCTCTCTTGAAGACGGAAGGGACATGGCCAGCGGTCAAGGATGAGTTGATCAGCGAGGTGAGGTAGGGGAGAAGGTCACCGGAGATGGTCTGGAGAAGGGAGGAGGGGATGGGGTCAAGCGGGCAGGTTGTTGGGCGGCCTGCAGTCACAAGTCGCAGGATTTTATCTGGAGAGAGAGGGGAGAAAGAAGTCAAAGCATAGGGTAGGGCAGTGTGAGCAGGACCAGCAGTGTCATTAGACTTAACAAACGAGGATCGGATGTCGTCAACCTTCTTTTCAAAGTGGTTGACGAAGTCATCCACAGAGAGAGAGGAGGGGGGGAGGATTCAGGAGGGAGGAAAATGTGGCAAAGAGCTTCCTAGGGTTAGAGGCAGATGCTTGGAATTTAGAGTGGTAGAAGGTGGCCTTAGCAGCAGAAACAGATGAAGAAAATGTAGAGAGGAGGGAGTGAAAAGATGCCAGGTCGGCAGGGAGTTTAGTTTTCTTCCATTTCCGCTCCGCTGCCCGGAGCTCTGTTCTGTGAGCTCGCAATGAGTCATCAAGCCACGGAGCTGGAGGGGGAGGACCGAGCCGGCCGGGAGGATAGGGGACACAGAGAGTCAAAGGATGCAGAAAGGGAGGAGAGGAGGGTTGAGGAGGCAGAATCAGGAGATTGGAGGGAGAAGGATTGAGCAGAGGGAAGAGATGATAGGATGGAAGAGGAGAGAGTAGTGGGAGAGAGAGAGCGAAGGTTGCGGCGGCGCATTACCATCTGTGTAGGGGCAGAGTGAGTAGTGTGGGAGGAGAGCGAGAGTGAAAAGGAAACAAAGTAGTGGTCGGAGACATGGAGGGGAGTTGCAGTGAGATTAGTAGAGGAGCAGCATCTAGTGAAGATGAGGTCAAGCGTATTGCCTGCCTTGTGAGTAGGGGGGACGGTGAGAGGGTGAGGTCAAAAGAGGAGAGGAGTGGAAAGAAGGAGGCAGAGAGAAATGAGTCAAATGTGGACATAGGGAGGTTGAAATCCCCCAAAACTGTGAGGGGTGAGCCATCCTCAGGGAAGGAACTTATCAAGGCGTCAAGCTCATTGATGAACTCTCCAAGGGAACCTGGAGGGCGATAGATGACAAGGATATTAAGCTTAAATGGGCTAGTGACTGTGACAGCATGGAATTCAAATGAGGAGATAGACAGATGGGTTAGGGGAAAAATTGAGAATGTCCACTTGGGAGAGATGAGGATTCCTGTACCACCACCCCTCTGACCAGATGCTCTCGGGGTATGCGAGAACACATGGTCAGACGAGGAGAGAGCAGTAGGAGTAGCAGTGTTTTCAGTGGTGATCCATGTTTCCGTCAGCGCCAGGAAGTCGAGGGACTGGAGGTTGGCATAGGCTGGGATGAAGTCAGCTTTGTTGGCAGCAGAACGGCAGTTCCAGAGGCTGCCTGCGACCTGGAACTCCACATGGGTGGTGCGTGCAGGGACCACCAGGTTAGAGAGGCAGCAGCCTCTCGAAGAGGTTAGAGAGGCAGCAGCCTCTCGAAGACGGACGACCCAGAGATGACTTCAGCAGAAGAACATCTGGATAGGCTCCTGTCAGTTGAAGCCCTTCAAGGTGCATCTGGCAACCTGATCGCAAAGGTCCATGGTCTCATTCAGGAGATAACCATAAACCGCCAGCTTCAATCCATGGTTGGCCACAGAAGCCTCTCTCAACCAGCGCTGCCTAAACCAGCCCTGAGGAAGCTGTCAAAGGACGATGCCTCAGAGCTCATTTACAACTTTGCCCAGACTTCTGTTAGGAGACTCCTGGGGCAGTGTATGGGAAGGCCTATGCCACCATCGGCTGAAATGGTTTTGGATCAGGTCATCAAGTTGATGACAGACGTGGTGATGGACAGCCTGACTTATGTGTCCAAGTCTACAATGGAGGATGGTAAGTGAAAGTACCTATTTTCATCTGCATAGGACTTAATTGTAACATGATGCTCAATACATTGCGTTTTATGATGTGAAATTCACTGGTTGTGTCCAAAATGGCACCTTCTTCCATATTTAGTGCACTACTTTTGACCAGACCCTATGGGCCCTGGTCAAAAGTAGTGCACTATAAAGTGAAGAGAATGCCATTTGGGATGCAGTGACTGACTTCAATGGCTGCGTCCTCTTCTCCCAGTTATTGTACACAGGTCGGTCACACTAGCGTGCTCTTCTCACTCAGACACCAGCAATGCCACAAGTGACATCACTCATGGTGTTGTAGCTGACCTTAATGCTACTGAGGAATTCCCTGCCAGGAGCCTTAGCCCGGCTGATGTAAAGGCTGACGGCATGGCCCGTCTTCCCTCTGCCAGAGGGGAAGAGACTAAGAAGAACAGGAAGTGGCGTTTCCTACCGAAAATGCATAACTTTCCAAAGATCATGATTAAGGTAGGGTGCTCTGTGTTTTGAGATTACCTCTGTAAGGCAGGGCTGAAATTTACCCTACAGATTCACTACACCCCTATTGTCTCTCAGCATTAGAACAAAACTGTTGTCATTGTCTTTAGGAGGTTGAGTGAGGACGCTGTAATGCAATCCTAATACACATGGGAGAGTCCCAAATGGCACCCTATTCCCTATATAGTGCACAACTTTTTACCAGAGCTCTCTGGGCCCTTGTCAAAAGTAGTGCCTTACGTAGCGAATAGGGTGCCTTTTAGGATGCACACTCTGTATTTTACACAGGCTCAGTTGTCCTGATGTGTTTTGTCAACAGCTGTTCAAGACAAAAGGGGAACCGAAGAGACACCCTGAACAGGATGCGCTGCCTACCAAACATCTCAGAGAGACTCATATTTCACAGGGTAAGTGATAAGCATCGATAATGTCATATTGATGTATCACCCTATGACAAGCTTGTTAAAACAGTGACAACAGATACAGGCAGACCGACGGACAGACATGCAGACAGACAGGCAGACTGACAGGCAGACGGACGGGCAGACAGACATACAGGCAGACAAAAAGACAGGCAAACAGGCAGACAGACAGACGGACAGGCAGACGGACAGGCAGGCAGGCAGACAGACAGACAGACAGACTGACGGACAGACAGACAGACAGACAGACAGACAGGCAGACAGGCATACAGACGGACAGACAGGCAGACGGACAGACAGGCAGACAGGCAGACAGACGGACAGGCAGACGGACAGACGGACAGACACAAACACACACATTCATTTTCTGATTATGAAATGTTCTCATGACAGATGCTGAGTGTGAGGTTCCAGAGGTTCCATCCACTTCCCCACCCAAGGAGGACCTGACAACCACACCGGCCCCTGCTCCCCAGGAGTCCCAGTCCCGTAAACGCCCACTCATAGTCAGGGTGTTACACGCTCTCTTCAGAGCCATCTCCAAACCATTCACAGGAGCTTCTGGGAAGAAGAATTAGCCAAATGCCTGATTTTATTAATATGATATTTTAATCAGAGCCTTTATTTAATAAAACATTACTGCATTGATTTCTGTCTATAGTAGTCTTCATGTATGTGCAAGATAACGGTAAAGTACTTCAAACCACATAGTCAAAAGTATTCATAGTGAAGTACCGTTTATGATTATTGATTGTGGAAATACACATAATACAGAAAAGTTGTTGTCACATATAAAGACAGACATAAAGGAGAACTCCGTAGACCAGTCACATTCTCAAGCCATAACTAAATCCATGAATGGATCTCCTATAAGATGACAGGAGAACATTTGTAACACTTTCTATGAAGCCTATATCTATAATGCATACACTCAAGTCATTTACATTTTACATTTTAGTCATTTAGCAGAAGCTCTTATCCAGAGCGACTTACAGTTAGTGAGTGCATACATTTTTTTTTTCATACTGTCATACACTCATAATGACTTAACTGAGTTAAGTGTTAAGTAAAGTGCAGTTATAAACACATAATGAGGGCTTATTATGTATTTCTTGCAATAAAAAAAGAAAAATGCTACTAGTTTATTAAATATTAATGACTGCTATTGCACGGCTCATGTCCACACTTCTGTACAATAGGGGGCAGTAATGCACCATAACGTTGGATGCCAACTGCCTATAAACCCCACTGAAGAAGAAAAAGCTACTCATGTAATGCATGCTGGAAAGCAGACAAAACTAATGATTTGCAAGAGATCTAAACACGATTTATAAGCTACTGAACAACAAGTCCAAGAAATCATTGCTAACCGCGTTTGCACTTTGAACAGATTTCTCGACAATAATAATGGAAGATGTGACTGGGGCTCAGCTCATTGCAGAGGCACTAAAAGCTCAGGTGAAGTGTGTGCAATATATATAAAACAGTGTTATACTGTGTAACCGTGTTGCTAATAATATATTAGTCGCTGATCATGTCCTTGGCAGTGAGAATGTAACACTATGAGTTGTGAAAGTGTGCCATAGGTCATTGCACTGGTATAGCTAACTATTAATATTGTTGTAGAAAAACATTTAGATGTTTATGTGGAATAGTATATGTTAACACCCTTGTTGATGCATGCCAATGTGTGTGTCAATGCAAAGAAAATCTAAACTACATTGTAACAATTCATATACAATTCAGTATGAAAATGTATGCACTCACTAACTGTAAATCGCTCTGGATAAGAGCGTCTGCTAAATGACTAAAAATGTTTAAAAAAGGTAAATATACTGTATCTACATGTAACTCTCTACAGAATGTAGAATATATGTTTGGAATAGTTGGTGTTCCAGTCATTGAAGTAGCTAAGGCAGCTCAAGCCTCAGGAATCAAGTATGTGGGAATGCGCAATGAACAAGCCATAAGCCACCTTTTTATTACTAAACCAGCTCTCCCCAAATCATGTGATATTAACTACCCGTACATAGACTACAGGAGCGTGTAGTGTGTGAGGGGTCAGTTTCATAGCTTTTTTGCATTGCTAATTATGTCTGCCTGTCTGTCTGACCCTTTGTGTGTCTGTCTGCCTGTCTTCCTGTCTGTCCCTCTGTCTGTCTGTTCCTCTCCAGTCCAGGTGCGTGTCTGGTTGTGTCTGGACCGGGACTCATCCATGCACTTGGTGGAATGGCCAACGCTAACATGAACTGCTGGTATGCTAGAACTCCACAAACAGAAGACCCTACTACTCATGTTCAGTGGTCCTTTCAAAAGAAGGGATGCTATCCGCACACTGCAAAAAATGATCTGAGGACTCCAAACTATCTCAGATTGTCAGTTGATGTCATTGTGTGATACCTCTCTCTCTGTAGGCCTGTGATTGTTATTGGAGGCTCCTCCGATCAAAACCAAGAGACCACTGGGGCGTTTCAAGAGTTTCCACAGGTACCGATTGAACCATGATATTTATGACTTTTGAACATTAGGGGGTTGTTTCCCAGGACACAGATTAAGCCTAGTCATGGCCTAAAAGCAAACTCAATAGAGAATCTCTGTCTGGGAAACTGGCCCTAGCAGTTTAATTGCTGAAAGAGGAAATAATTTGTTATTTGTGGTCCTCTTTCTCTGTCAGGTGGAGGCATGCAGATTGTACAGTAAGTTCTCTGCTAGGTCTAGCAGTCTGGATATGATCTCCTCAGTGGTAGAGAAGGTATACAGTCTACTCTGACTCCCTCTGTGTAGTCCTCTTCATATCATTTGGTATCACCTGCAATTGTCTTTTTCTGACCTCTAATTTTCCAGCTTAGCAAGGTACCTTAACTGCTTCATAAGAGCACAGCACAGCCTTAATTGATCTGAATGTAAGGGTGTTTGGTATGTCTAAGGCAGCACGCACTAGCATGTATGGACGTCCAGGTGCTGTATACGTAGACATATCTGGGGACATGGTCAATGCTAAATTGGACAGGAGCAGAGCCAGGTTAGTGGCCATCACTGTCTTTCATCCATTTAAAATGTATACTAATGTGTTACTGTTGAATATGTATACCTCTGAATTCACATCACCGTAGTCATTTTTATTTTATCTTGTTATACCTTTTAACGTCTGAAGTGAACCAGAAATTAAATTACTTAGAAAATATAGCACTATATCAAAATATTCTCATCAGAGAATAGCAATAAGCCTCGATAGACCTTCATGGTTTATTTACATATGCAATAAAGTTGCTAGGTAACATGTTTAATGTTTGACCTATTATTTATTATTTCCTTTGTCAGAGAGGTGCCCTGTAGTCCACCTCCTCCTGTGAGTATGGCTGACCATATGGCGATCACAGAAGCACTGGCGGTCCTGAAAGGAGCCAAACGGACTTTACTCATCATTGGCAAAGGTAGGCATTGCTTTTTTAATAGCCAGATAATCTGGGGGAAACAGAACTAAAATCTTGCATAATTGCGTCAGATACTTGGATAAGGTCTGGGGAGATGTTAAGAGAAAGATACTAACGCCACTTGCGAACTCTCCACCCCCTAAACGGAAACTCTCTGCAAGTTTCCGGCAAGTTTATGGGCCAAATGTCCCCTCCCGTTCTGAAATTGAAAAGATGCGAGCACCTGCGAAATCGGGATTTGTCCAAATGATTAGTGGTGAAAAATCAGCGTGCACCGGAACAAAGTTGTCACATCCCATTCTGTTGACAGACGCTACTTCCAGTTATGTTACGCGGCGTCTGTCCAAGAGAGATCAATAGCCAGCTGAAACGCACTGTAACACATATAGCACTGTACCACGGTTCAGTTGAAAACTGGGCCACGTTCAGTCGACAAATGTTGTTGACATGATTTCTCATTCTACCTGTCTGAGAGGCACGTTCGTTCTACATGCTATATTTCTATCTGAACGTTGCACAACGTTTTGCTCAGCTGAATGCATCCCAGTTGTGAAGACCAGTCTGTTGAAATCCGTGTGGCAGTGCCCTCTGTCTGTGTTCCTCTGCAGGTGCAGCCCATTGAAGAGCAGAGGGGGCTCTGAAGGAGCTGGTGGAGGGGTGTGACCTGCCCTTCCTGCCCACCCCCCATGGGTAAAGGGGTGCTGCCTGACGATCACCCCAACTGTGTTGCTGCTGCCCGCTCCAGGTCAGCCTCTCCTTCTCTCAGCTGGCATCATATTCATGTACAGACCATTGACTGTATAAGTAGGACCAAGAATTTCCCTGACCATTTGAACGGACCACGAAACTCCTGAAATCCCTATCTATAACTAGTCTCTCCTGGCCAGGTCATGTCAATGTAAACTGGTGTCAATCAAACAACTACACTACTCCTATAACTAGCCTCTTTTCATTACATTTTGTTTTGTCCCTGCTCTCCTCCTCCTCTCTTCCTATCCTCCTCCTCCTCTCTTCCTATCCTCCTCCTCCCTCTCTTCCTCCTCCTCCTCCTCTTCCTATCCTCCTGGTTCTATGGTCTTGGTGGGGACTGCAGAGCTCTGCTCCAGTCTGATGTTGTGGTCCTACTTGGTGCCAGACTCAACTGGATCCTGCACTTTGGCCTTCCCCCAGGTTTGACACCCAAGTAAAGGTCATCCAGCTAGGTCAAAGGTCACCAGTAGGGTTTCTTTTTTTTCCTTCTTTTTTTCGGATTCCAGATTTTCTGCTTATTCCGTTCTGATTTCTGGAATCTTCCAACAGGGATTTCTGGGAATTTGGGGAAAGTAACTGTAATTTTGCAACCCTAGTCACAGGTCATTTCATAGTGAACTACATTTCATTGTAACCAGGTATAAAGGTATTTGACTCAGTCTATTGGATTTAGTCTATCAATTATATAGCTTCTCTATAAGTCTTTGTGGTCTCTCCAAATAATGTCATGGCTGTCTTAGTGCTGTACAGTACATCTATATTTAAGCAATAAGGCCCGAGGGGGTGTGTATATGGCCAATATACCACGTCTAGGGGCTGTTCTTAAGCACGATGCAACGCAGAGTGCCTCGACGATACAGCCCTTAGCCGTGGTATATTGGCCCTATACCACAAACCCCAGAGGTGCCTTATTGCTATTATAAACTGGTTACCAACGTAATTCGAACAGTCAAAATAAATTTCAAATCAAATCAAATCAAATTTTATTGGCCACATGCGCCGTAATACAACAGGTGCAGACATTACAGTGAAATGCTTACTTACAGCCCTTAACCAACAGTGCATTTATTTTAAACAAAAAAGTAAAAATAAAACAACAACAAAAAAAGTGTTGAGAAAAAAAGAGCAGAAGTAAAATAAAATAACAGTAGGGAGGCTATATATACAGGGGGGGTACCGGTGCAGAGTCAATGTGGTGGGGGCACCGGCTAGTTGAGGTAGTTGAAGTAATATGTACATGTGGGTAGAGTTAAAGTGACTATGCATAAATAATTAACAGAGTAGCAGCAGCGTAAAAGGATGGGGTGGGGGGCAGTGCAAATAGTCCGGGTAGCCATGATTAGCTGTTCAGGAGTCTTAAGGCTTGGGGGTAGAAGCTGTTGAGAAGTCTTTTAGACCTAGACTTGGCACTCCGGTACCGCTTGCCCGTGCGGTAGCAGAGAGAACAGTCTATGACTAGGGTGGCTGGAGTCTTTGACAATTTTGAGGGCCTTCCTCTGACACCGCCTGGTATAGAGGTCCTGGATGGCAGGAAACTTGGCCCCAGTGATGTACTGGGCCGTACACACTACCCTCTGTAGTGCCTTGCGGATTGGAGGCCAAGCAGTTGCCATACCAGGCGGTGATGCAACCAGTCAGGATGCTCTCGATGGTGCAGCTGTATAATATTTTGAGGATCTGAGGACCCATGCCAAATCTTTTCAATCTCCTGAGGGGGAATAGGCTTTGTCGTGCCCTCTTCACGACTGTCTTGGTGTGTTTGGACCATGATAGTTCGTTGGTGATGTGGACACCAAGGAACTTGAAGCTCTCAACCTGTTCCACTACAGCCCCGTCGATGAGAATGGGGGCGTGCTCAGTCCTCTTTTTTTTCCTGTAGTCCACAATCATCTCCTTTGTCTTGGTCACGTTGAGGGAGAGGTTGTTATCCTGGCACAACACGGCCAGGTCTCTGACCTCCTCCCTCAACGTGACCCATGTTATACGGTCAGATATACCACAGCTTTCAGCCAATCAGCATTCAGGGCTCGAGTCACCCGGTTTATAAAAGGGAACGTGTGTGTGTCAGCCTTAGCATTATGTGGTGGTGCCTGGTTATTTCTGTTGTGTTTAGCTTGAGGTTTGGCCACTCCTCCAGCTGCTGTTACATGTGTCACGCACGGCGCTCTTCCTGTCGTGTCGTTGCTGGTATGTTGTAGTAACGTTCCACATATGTTATTTATGTCAAGGTCAATGTCAAGGTTGATCTGTGTGCTGAGGAGATGGGGAACAACGTGCAACCTGCTGCTGCTCTCCTGGGGGACATCAATACTATTGTCAAGCAGGTAACACAACACAGTCCTGGGGGACTGGAGATCCTGGTTTGAATCCAGGCTCTGTCGTAGCCGGCCGCGACCGGGAGACCCATGGGGCGGCGCACAATTGGACCAGCGTCGCCTAGGGTAGTGGAGGGAATGGCCGGCTCAGTTCGTAGAGCATGGTGTTTGCAACGCCAGGGTTGTGGGTTCGATTCCCACGGGGGTATGAAAAAAAAGTTACGTATGCACTAACTGTAAGTCGCTCTGGATAAGAGCGTCTGCTAAATGACTTAAACATGTTAAATGTAGAGGGCCCCGTAAACAGTTCCACAAACGTCAGCATGAGTGCGCTGACTGTGGAAGCACTAATCACTGGACCAAAGCTCACTGTCAGATGCACCAGCTGTGCGTCAAGTGCTTTTCTCCGGGCCACATGAGCTTTGATTGTAGTGAGGCTGGGCAGCGACAGAACCCTGCATGTGGACAGACTGGCAGGTCTCAGGAAAACTAGAAAGCCTCCGTTCTGAGGAGGGCAATGTGGGGCATTCTTATTTTTCCTCCACTGATGATGATATCCAATCTGTTTATTCTTACTTTTGTGAGTCAGTACCCAAGAACAACACAGTCATTTTTCAGAACACAATGAGAATTAATCAGAAAGACAGTTTGTTTTACACCACTGTGCTAGTACAGGATAAAGTTGAGCTGAAGGGGATGTTAGATAGTGGGTCCATGGCTACTACTCTGCGCGCAGATATTGTACCTCGGTTGAGGGAGGCAGGAGTGGTAGAGGGGAACTTTCTAGCTCCTTCAGACATTATCCTGGTGGATTGTGGTGGGAACAAACTAGCCCAGTGGGCATGTGTGACTTAAAAATGCAACTTTATGGCTTCTGTTATGTAGTCCCAGTGCTTATTGTTGATGGGCAGGTTGATGAACTCATTGTGGGAACTAATGTGTTGAAGTCTCTGATTAGACAGTGAGTTTCTATGTGCTCACGCAGGTGCCCGAGAGCTGTGGCTGCACCAAGGGCTAAGCTATTGTGTGTTGTCTCTTCGTGTACAGGTATGTCATTTATTTTGTCAGAATTATGTTGTATATCATTTTACTTGTATTGTATAGTGTGTTGTTAGGCACGGAATGTGTGCATGCAGCACCTGTTCTCTTTGCCTGACCTTCAACTAGCAAGGTGCCCGAGAGCTGTGGCTGCACCAAGAGCTAACATATTGTGTGTTGTCTCTTCGTGTGCAGGTCGAATAAAAATTATCCAACCATCAGAATTCCAGTTGTGGCAGTGTCCTAATTACGTGACCTGCCGACTGGTCAGCTCAAGCCGACCGCGAGCTGTGCATGTGGATGAGGTGCACGACCTGCGCATGTGAATTTGTTGATGGCTTACTGTAAGTGAATATATACTGTAAACAGTGAAAGTGAATGTAGCATATTCATTAGATACAGGTATTCGTGCTTATTTGTATGTTTTGGATGAATTTGTTTATTGCATTAATTTTTTGGGGTATTTAAATGCACTAAATTACATTGTATTTTAGTGCTCTGTTGAGCCATGGAAGATTCTCAAATCCATAAGACGTGTTATGCTGGGGATTTTAGTGTGGGTAGAGGGAGGGGTGTCCTTCCATTTACACCAATTGTACAGTCAGCTCCTGGGAGTAGAGCGTTTGCTAGTCCTGAGTTTGCAAGCACTGGGAGGGGTAGGCTGTTTGTTCCACCTGACCAGGGTATCCCACCTCTGTCTTTTGAAGTACCATCATCCACAGTACTCGGTGATAATGGGATGCCTCCGAGTCAGCTTAGTGACCTTATTAAGCAGATTGGTTCAGAGATAGGAGAATCTATCAGAGCGAGTTTACTGCAGCCTGGGGTTTCAAGTCTTTCTCCTGCCCGTCCCCTCACCAACCCCAGCAGTTTCCCCTGCCTGAGCAGTGTGGGTCAACCTTTATTGATGCGTCCAAGCTGAATCTGGTTGTGAAGTCAGATGTTAGTGCTCCACCTCTTTTTAGGGGTGATGGCTCAGATAAGTACTCTGTCCTGGAGTGGGAGGAGTTAATGGAAGTCTACCTAGAGAAGAGGGGTTACACTGGGTCTGGGAATGTTGGGGAGGTGATGTCTAGGCTCATGGGGAGGGCACGGGATGTGACCAAAGTCTGGAAGCGTAACAACCTTGTTGTCACAGATGTTAAGGCGGTGTTCAGTGTTTTCAAGCAACACTTTGGGGATACTGTCTGCTCAGGTATGCCATTAGCTGATTTCTATTCAATCAAACCATAAGCTAATGAGGGTCCAATAGATTTCTGGATTAGGCTTAACAAAGCTGCAGAGGCAGCCGAACAGTACCTTGTGAGTGAGGGCAGGACCTTACCCAATCAGTGCTCAGAGTTGGCAGTCATGTTTGTATGCAACTGTCCTGATAAAGAGTTGGCCCAAGTGTTCAAGAGCAAACCCATTCGTGACTGGACAGCCAGTGAGGTACAGGATCGGTTGGATGAACTGTTAAGGGAACGTAAAGCATGTAGAACACAACTTTCACAGCAGGTTGCTGCTGTTTTTGACTGCCCTCAGGAGGGAGTGGGTCCTGTGAAAAGACCTAATGTGTCATCTTTTTCTCAATGTGGCCGTGAACCAGACCTGGCACCATCTGTATCTGAGGGTGGGACATTAAAGAAAGTTTTGACTTTGTTAGAGAAGGCTCTGGTCAGCAATACTCAGTCTGTGAGTGGCGCAGTGGTCTAAGGCACTACATCGCAGTGCTAGCTGTGCCACTAGAGATCCTGGTTTGAATCCAGGCTCTGTCGTAGCCGGCCGCGACCGGGAGACCCATGGGGCGGCGCACAATTGGACCAGCGTCGCCTAGGGTAGTGGAGGGAATGGCCGGCTCAGTTCGTAGAGCATGGTGTTTGCAACGCCAGGGTTGTGGGTTTGATTCCCACGGGGGTATGAAAAAATTTAATAACGTATGCACTAACTGTAAGTCGCTCTGGATAAGAGCGTCTGCTAAATGAGGGCAATGTGGGGCATTCTTATTTTTCCTCCACTGATGATGATATCCAATCTGTTTATTCTTACTTTTGTGAGTCAGTACCCAAGAACAACACAGTCATTTTTCAGAACACAATCAGAATGACAGTTTGTTTTACACCACTGTGCTAGTACAGGATAAAGTTGAGCTGAAGGGGATGTTAGATAGTGGGTCCATGGCTACTACTCTGCGCGGAGATATTGTACCTCGGTTGAGGGAGGCAGGAGTGGTAGAGGGGAACTTTCTAGCTCCTTCAGACATCATCCTGGTGGGTTGTGGTGGGAACAAACTAGCCCAGTGGGCATGTGTGACTTAAAAATTCAACTTTATGGCTTCTGTTATGTAGTCCCAGTGCTTATTGTTGATGGGCAGGTTGATGAACTCATTGTGGGAACTAATGTGTTGAAGTCTCTGATTAGACAGTTCAAATCAAATGACAGCTACTGGCGGGTGGCGGGTACACCAGGTTCCTCTAGCCAGTGTGATGTCAAATCTGGAGAGATGGAGAGGAGACTCCATCCCAGATAAAGTGGGCACCATTAAGTTGAAGATAGCAGTAACGCTCCAACCCATGAGTGAGCATCTGGTGTGGGGCCGCCTACCGCCAAAGACAAAACTCTCTGTGGGCAGTACTGTTGTTGTCGAGCCCAGCATGTCTCGTTGTGTGAATCGACACATACTAGTGGGGGAGAGTAGTTACGCCTCTGTGGGGGGATGGATGGCTCCCTGTGAAGATTGTGAATCCAACAACATCGGCAGTTACCCTGAGACGAAATGCTAAAGTGGCGGATGTGTACCCTTGCATTGCATTGGAGTATTTTAATGATGTCAAGCAGCAAGCAGCTCATCAGAATGTGGCAAAGGCTCAATGTGACAGATCACATGGCAGTCTGACAGCTAAGAGTTCAGTTGGTGGCAGTGTAGATAATGGCAACAGTACACTGAGGAATCTTGGACTTCAAGGCCTGTCTGTTGAGGAGTGTCCAGTTTCACAGTTCTGGAAAGATAAACTTGTCAACTTAATTGGGAAGTATGACACAGTGTTCTCTAGACATAGCCTAGATTGTGGCGAGGCAAAGGAGTTCTGCCTTCGCATACGGCTGACTGATGACCGCCCATTTCGATGACCTTATCGTAGGCTGTCTCCAGCTCATTACCAAAAACTCAGGGAAACACTGGATGATATGGAGGAAAAGGAAATCGTCAGAAAATCCAGCAGCGAGTATGCCTCACCATTGGTGCTGGTATGGAAAAAGAATGGGGACTTGCGCCTATGTACTGACTTCAGGTGGTTAAATGCCCGCACAGTAAAGGATGCTCATCCCCTGCCTCATCAGGCTGATGTACTGGCCGCGCTGGGAGGTAATGCCTTCTTCAGCACAATGGATTTGACGTCAGGGTATTACAACGTGCCACTGCATGAAGAGGACAAGAAATACACTGCCTTTTCCTCCCCTTTAGGTCTGCACGAGTACAATCGGTTACCTCAGGGCCTCTGCAACAGCCCGGCTACTTTTATGAGAATGATGCTGACCATCTTTGGTGACAAAAACGTTCTAAGTCTCCTTTGTTACTTGGATGATCTGATGGTTTTTGCTAAGACGGAGGAAGAGAGTCTGCAGAGACTTGAGATGGTTTTTCAGCGGTTGCAGGCGCACAACCTTAAACTGTCTCCGTCTAAGTGCAAGTTTCTGAGGAGGTCTGTAAAGTTTTTGGGCCACATCATTTCTCAGGAGGGTGTAGCCACTGACCCTGCTAAAGTTCAAACCATTTTGAATGTGACTGAGAGTGAAGCTGAGAGTGAAGCTGATGGTGTCACACCGTCTCCTATCAAAATAGGTTCTTTCCTTGGTATGGTAGTATACTATTAGCACTACATTGAGAATTGTTCCATGGTTGCTAGGCCATTGTTTCAGCTAACTACAGGTCAGAAGAAGCCTAGGAGAGGCAAGGGTAGGAAGAGGCCTGGTCCCCCTCGCAGGCTCACTGCTGCAGACTGGACTGCCGAATGTCGACTCGCTTTTGAAGCTTTGAAATCAGCACTAGTTGACCAGGCACTGCTGGTTCATCCAGATTTTTCTCAGCCATTTCTACTTTCCGTGGATGCATCTACTAGTGTTTTGGGAGCTGTACTATCACAAGTGCAAGATGGGAAGGACATAGCCAGGCCGATAGCTTTTGCTAGTAAATCTCTTAATCATGCACAATCCAAGTATCCTGCTCACCGGCTGGAATTTCTAGCCATGAAATGGGCCATTCATGATAAATTCAGCCATTGGCTGCGAGGGCATAAGTTTACTGTGTGGACCGACAACGATCCACTCAAATATATTCTTACAAAGCCGAGACGATGCATGCGAGCAGAGATGGGTTGCAAAGCTGGCACCCTTTGAGTGGCGCAGTGGTCTAAGGCACTGCATCGCAGTGCTAGCTGTGCCACTAGAGATTCTGGTTCGAATCCAGGCTCTGTCGTAGCCGGCTGCGACCGGGAGACCCATGGGGCGCCGCACAATTGGCCCAGCGTTGTCCAGGGTAGGGGAGGGAATGGCCGGCAGGGATGTTGCTCAGTTGGTAGAGCATGGCGTTTGCAACGCCAGGGTTGTGGGTTCAATTCCCACGGGGGGCCAGTATGAAAAATAAAAATGATGTATGCACTCACTAACTGTAAGTCGCTCTGGATAAGAGCGTCTGCTAAATGACTAAAAATGTAAAATAAAAATGATATCCAGTACATACAGTGGGGAGAACAAGTATTTGATACACTGCCGATTTTGCAGGTTTTCCTACTTACAAAGCATGTAGAGGTCTGTAATTTTTATCATACATACACTTCAACTGTGAGAGACGGAATGTAAAACAAAAATCCAGAAAATCACATTGTATGATTTTTAAGTAATTAATTTGCATTTTATTGCATGACATAAGTATTTGATACATCAGAAAAGCAGAACTTATTATTTGGTACAGAAACCTTTGTTTGCAATTACAGAGATCATACGTTTCCTGTAGGTCTTGACCAGGTTTGCACACACTGCAGCAGGGATTTTGGCCCACTCCTCCATACAGACCTTCTCCAGATCCTTCAGGTTTCGGGGCTGAGATCCCCAAAGCCTACAAGAATTCTGATAGTGAAACTCCACTCAGCTGGGATGGTGCTGTGCCTGATGTTGTTAACTTGGTTGAAGATGCTTTGTCAGTCTGGTCTGTGACAATCTACCAGGATTCTGATCAGTCGTCTGACACTACTAGTGTTGAGTCGGAAATTGAAAGTGTGCTGGCTCCGGATATGCTGATCTGTAGTACTCCCCAACCTGAGGTTAGACCTTTGAGCACGGTTGGTGCTGTCCGTGACATTCCTGCTAGGTTTTTGGGTGAGGGTGTTCGGACTAGACTAGGTAGATTTATTAATCCAGTGAATAGGCTAATCCAAACTATGTCTACACAGGAAATGAAACAATTCTTGGTTTCTCAGTGACGGTAGGATATTGCCTACCTTTTCTTTGTTGTGTGTATGTGGTAATCTAAGTGGGTCTTAGAGTGATTTGTGGGTTTGTCTAATATTTTTGACAATTCATGTAACTTTGTGTGTAGTTCATCAGCATAAAATGTATTTGGCATTTTTTGTATAGGGTTGAATAAGGGATTAGCTACCTCTTATTTTTCCTAATCCTTCACGGGATAGCTTTCCAGCTGATCGACCATTTGTGGGTCTAGAATTAAGGGACTACACTGGGTTACTCTGTCGCCCTGTGGGTGTGGAATGTTTTTTTTCTTTCTTTGCTTTGTTACCTTCGAGGTTATGTGTTTTGTTTTGTGTTTATAATATAGTGTAAAACAGTAGGGGTGAATGTAGTAGTGTGATGTTGTTCCCCTAGATTATGCACCAAGTTGCACACAAGGACAGTTCAACTAGGCCAGGTCAAGAGGGGATGTTAATAAGTTAATAATAATAATAATAATAATATTAATTCAATGTGGTTTTTATTTAATTACAGCTGCATAGCTAATGTAATTTTTTGGTGTACAAACATTTTTATATATCTATATTGTAAATACACCTAATTGTAAAAGTTGTGTATATTTTGGTTTGGTCCATCGCGGGTTATCTGTATTTATGTACCCTCTTATTATTCTCTTTTGCCTGTCCTTCAACTAGCAAGGTATGTTGTCCTTGGCGCCGTAATTTGTCAATATAAAACTGTGGTAAAGTTACACAAAGTGCTGTTACGCAACTATAGGTTTTGTTACAATGTGGACAATATAAAGATTTATGTTAACAACTTTCACCAAGCTCGCTAATTTGGGTACCTATTGTAACTCGGGAGTATTTGGGTCAGTGTTTGAGTGAGTTTCTATGTGCTCACGCAGGTGCCCGAGAGCTGTGGCTGCACCAAGGGCTAACCTATTGTGTGTTGTCTCTTCGTGTACAGGTATGTCATTTATTTTGTCAGAATTATGTTGAATATCATTTTACTTGTATTGTATAGTGTGTTGTTAGGCACTGAATGTGTTTATGCAGCACCTGTTCTCTTTGCCTGACCTTCAACTAGCAAGGTGCCCGAGAGCTGTGGCTGCACCAAGGGCTAACATCATTTTTTTGTCTCTTCGTGTGCAGGTCGAATAAAAATTATCCAACCATCAGAATTCCAGTTGTGGCAGTGTCCTAATTAAAAGTACACAACGCAGAACGAACCACGCTGCATATGCATAATGATGTAGTAAACAACATCGCTCTGCGTGGGAACTTTTGGTGGGGGGAAGTAGACTTTATAAGTCTCCATGGTGGGTAAAGACCATCACTTCGTTGTCTTGTTGGGAATAGTAATAATTTGTGACAGTACGCATTGTATTAGTCTAACGGTTGTTTTTAATTTAGTTTCTCACATTAAACAGACATTTGAGAAGGATTTGAGAAGCGAATTGCTTGCAGTTGTACCTATGACACACAGACACACTAAAGCTGTACAGTGTAGTTAGAAAAGTCAATTTACATTATTTGCAGATGTGTTCCCTTTTATTTACAAATCGAAAAATGTAACATTTGAAATGAATGTGGCAGAACAGTTAAGCATAGAGTTCCTGTGGGAGTCTTCTCCTTCAGTCTTTTTGCCTCCTATGCCTCGTTTCCTATTAGATGGGATTTTCCCAATGCCAAGTTCACCTGAGACAGCCGCTATCCAGTGTCATGTGTTGCTGAATTACAGATCTCGCTATCCCAATGTCGCTGCTGTCCATGGTGCTGAAATATCCAATCTCGGCTATTTGCATACATAGGACCATCCACACTTGACACCACACACACAAGTTAATGCTAATATCACACACACTTTTGAACATTGCACAACCTGCAACAAGACACTGAAACAGCACTTAATTTCAAGTTTGTTTGTTTCTGAATAAAGATGCGAAGAATGAAATCAATGTGTGGAAGGAGATTGGACAATGTATAGGCATTCCCTATAGCTATATTTGACTGGAGCATGATCAGATTGCTTTGTTTCAGCCAGAATGGAAATTTGGTCTGAGAAACTATGCCCATTATAGCATGACTATTTCAGACAGAATTCACTTAATATTGTCTGTAAAAATATAAATAAGGCAATGTTTATATGACCCCCTTTCAAACATTCACATATTTATCATTTTCTTGCAGATATACAGTACATTCAGAAAGTATTCATACCCCTTAACTTATTCCACATGTTGTTTTCTTACAGCCTGAATTCAAAATGGATTCAATTATAATATTTTCTCTCACGCAGCTACATACAATACCCCATAATGACAAAGTGAAAACACGTTTTTGAAATTTTTGCAAATGTATTGGAAATGAAATACAGAAATATCTCATTTATATAAGTATTCACACCCCTGAGTCGATTAAAGCTGTGTCTTTCTGGGTAAGTCTCCAAGAGCTTTGCACAACTGGATTGTAAAATATATGCAATATACATTATATAGACAGCCATTTTTTTTTTTTGCCATAAGTTTTCAAGCCAAATTAAGTCAAAACTGTAACTAAGCCACTCAGGAACATTCAATGTCATCTTGGTAAGCAACTCCAGTGAATATTTGGCCTTGTGTTTTAGGTTATTGTCCTGCTGAAGAGGGAATTTGTCTCCCAGTGTCTGTTGGAAAGCAGACTGAACCAGGTTTTCCTCTAGGATTCTGACTGTACTTAGCTCTATTCTGTTTCTTTTTATCCTAAAAAAGTCTCTAGTCCTTGCCAATGACATGCATACCCATAACATGATGCAGCCACCACCATGCTTGGAAATATGAAGAGTGGTACTCAGTGATGTGTTGTGTTGGATTTGCCCCAAACATTACACTTTGTATTCAGGACATAAAGTTAATTTCTTTGCCACATTATTTGCAGTTTTACTTTAGTGCCTTATTGCAAACACAATGCATGTAAGGTTTCCTTCTTTTACATTTACATTTTAGTCATTTAGCAGACGCTCTTATCCAGAGCGACTTACAGTTAGTGAGTGCATACTCTGTCAATTAGGTTAGTATTGTGGAGTAACTACAATGTTGATGATTCATCCTCAGTTTTCTCCTATCAAAGCCATTAAACTTTCTAACTGTTTTAAAGCCACCATTGGCCTCATGGTGAAATCCCTGATAGTTTTCCTTCCTCTCCTGCAGCTGAGTTAGGAAGGACGCCTGTATTTTTGTAGTGACTGGGTGTATTAATACACCATCCAAAGCGTAATTAATACCTTCACCATGCTCAAAGGAATATTCAATGTCTGCTTTAATTGTACCCATCTACCAAAAGGTGCCCTACTTTGCGAGGCATTGGAAAACCTCCCTGGTCTTTGTGGTTGAATCTATGTTTCAAATTCACTGCTGGACTGAGGGACCTTATAGATAATTGTATGTGTGGGGTACAGAGATTATGTAGTCATTTGAAAATCACTATTATTGCACACATAGTGAGTCCATCTAACTGATTATGTGACTTGTTAAGCACATTTTTACTCCTGAGATTATTTAGGCTTGCCATAACAAAGGGGTTGAAAACTAATTGATTAGATTACTAGATACTAGACTCTGTCAATATGTTTTTGGAAGTGGCTCTGCATTTCTTGCATACACATCATATTTATGTAAGGATTATATGACGACCTTCTAAAAGGACAAAGCTGTTTATGTGTGTTCCCTTGTCTCCACTGTCACCACATCCCTCGATGTGTGCAAACAGAGCATCTATATCAGGGATGGGCAACTCCAGTCCTCGGGACCTGATTGGTGTTACACTTGTTCCCCAGCCCCAGCTAACACATTTGACTCTAATAATCAATTACTCATGGGCTTCAGTTTAGAATGCAATAAGTTTAATCAGCTGTGTTTGCTAGGGATGGGGAAAAAGTGTGACACCACTCCGACCCCCAAGGACTGGAATTGTCCATGCCTGATCTACAGTGGGGAAAAAAAGTATTTAGTCAGCCACCAATTGTGCAAGTTCTCCCACTTAAAAAGATGAGAGAGGCCTGTAATTCTCATCATAGGTACATGTCAACTATGACAGACAAATTGAGAGAACAAAAATCCAGAAAATTACATTGTAGGATTTTTAATGAATTTATTTGCAAATTATGGTGGAAAATAAGTATTTGGTCACCTACAAACAAGCAAGATTTCTGGCTCTCACAGACCTGTAACTTCTTCTTTAAGAGGCTCCTCTGTCCTCCACTCGTTACTTGTATTAATGGCACCTGTTTGAACTTGTTATCAGTATAAAAGACACCTGTCCACAACCTCAAACAGTCACACTCCAAACTCCACTATGGCCAAGACCAAAGAGCTGTCAAAGGACACGAGAAACAAAATTGTAGACCTGCACCAGGCTGGGAAGACTGAATCTGCAATAGGTAAGCAGCTTGGTTTGAAGAAATCAACTGTGGGAGCAATTATTAGGAAATGGAAGACATACAAGACCACTGATAATCTCCCTCGATCTGGGGCTCCACGCAAGATCTCACCCTGTGCGGTCAAAATGATCACAAGAACGGTGAGCAAAAATCCCAGAACCACACGGGGGGACCTAGTGAATGACCTGCAGAGAGCTGGGACCAAAGTAACAAAGCCTACCATCAGTAACACACTACGCCGCCAGGGACTCAAATCCTGCAGTGACAGACGTGTCCCCCTGCTTAAGCCAGTACATGTCCAGGCCCGTCTGAAGTTTGCTAGAGTGCATTTGGATGATCCAGAAGAGGATTGGGAGAATGTCATATGGTCAGATGAAACCAAAATAGAACTTTTTGGTAAAAACTCAACTCGTCGTGTTTGGAGGACAAAGAATGCTGAGTTGCATCCAAAGAACACCATACCTACTGTGAAGCATGGGGGTGGAAACATCATGCTTTGGGGCTGTTTTTCTGCAAAGGGACCAGGACGACTGATCCGTGTAAAGGAAAGAATGAATAGGGCCATGTATCGTGAGATTTTGAGTGAAAACCTCCTTCCATCAGCAAGGGCATTGAAGATGAAACGTGGCTGGGTCTTTCAGCACACACCGCCCGGGCAACGAAGGAGTGGCTTCGTAAGAAGCATTTCAAGGTCCTGGAGTGGCCTAGCCAGTCTCCAGATCTCAACCCCATAGAAAATCTTTGGAGGAAGTTGAAAGTCCGTGTTGCCCAGCGACAGCCCCAAAACATCACTGCTATAGAGGAGATCTGCATGGAGGAATGGGCCAAAATACCAGCAACAGTGTGTGAAAACCTTGTGAAGAAAACAGAAAACGTTTGACCTGTGTCATTGCCAACAAAAGGTATATAACAAAGTATTGAGAAACTTTTGTTATTGACCAAATACTTATTTTACACCATAATTTGCAAATAAATTCATTAAAAATCCTACAATGTGATTTTCTGGAAAAAAAAATCTAATTTTGTCTGTCATAGTTGACGTGTACCTATGATGAAAATTACAGTCCTCTCTCATCTTTTTAAGTGGGAGAACTTGCACAATTGGTGGCTGACTAAATACTTTTTTTCCCCACTGTATATGGTAGGACCAGTACCAGATTAATATGGAGGCGAAAGAAACGCACACCTATTTAGGCGAGGTGCTGGCTATCGGAGTAGAACACTTGAAAAAGAAAAGGAGAGCCGCACACTCTAGGAGCTCAGATGCAATAATTTAATAACTTAATAACCAACGTCAGGATACCCTGATGAAGACAGCTTGTCTGTCGAAACTTTGGTTATTAGGTTATTAAATTATTGCATCTGAGCTCCTAGAGTGTGCGGAAAAAGTGTGACACCACTCCGGCCCCCAAGGACAGGAATTGTCCATCCCTGATCTATATGGTAGGAACTGTACCAGACCTGAATGAATGTGTCTGTTTTGAATATTCACGGAGACAGAATGATGTGGTTGATAGCAGAGACGTCATGCCCAAAGGGGGCACAGGGTCACCTGCCCCCTCAGATTTGTGATGTTTAAATTTGTCTTGTTATTTTTTCTCTGTTATACTACTAACCATGAAGTTGGCTTTAGCTAGCCCAGATAGGATCCCATTCTCCCAACCTAATAACTACACTGAACAAAAATATTAACGCAATATGTAAAGTGTTGGTCCCATGTTTCATGAGCTGAAATAAAAGCGTGAAATATTTTGTTCGCACAAAAAGCTTATTTTTCTCAAATTGTGTGCACAAATTTGTTTTCATCCCTGTAAGCGAGCATTTCTCCTTTGCCAAGATAATCCATCCACCTGACAAATATGGCATATCAAGAAGCTGATTAAACAGCATGATAATTACACAGGTGCACCTTGTGCTGAGGATAATAAAATGCCACTCTAAAATGTGCAGTTTTGTCACACAACACAATGCACAGATGTTTCAAGTTTTGAGGCAGCGTGCAATTGGCTTACGGACTGCAGGAATGTCCACCAGAGCTGTTAACAGATATGTTTATGTTAATTTCTCAACCATTAGCCAAGGCGGCTTTAGAGAATTTGGCAGTACTTCTAACTGGCCTCACGACTTCAGACCACTTGTAAAGCAGCGTATGGGCGAGCTGTTGGCTGATGTCAACGTTGTGAATGCCCCATGGTGGCAGTGGGGTTATGGTATGGGCAGGCATAAGCTACAGACAATGAACACAATTGCATTTATCGATGACAATTTGAATGCACAGATATACCGTGGGATAGTGTACGTGCACAAAGTGAGTTTGTAACATGTATATCATTCTTACTTGTTGTTCTTTATATTTACTACCATTGCCTATTGTAAGTTGCCTCTCTGTGTTTTACTGTGTTGTGTAATACTCCGCAGGTAGCATTATGCCATTAATACAGCCCTTCCTTTGTTAATAGCGTTGTTGCTCTACTTGTGCTATCAGTTATTGTGCATATTCATTACCCCTGTTATCTGTCCATTACAGGACCACTATCATTCCACTACCTTTCCATGTCCATTTCATCCGTGTGTGTCAATAAAGTATCCTTGAATGTAACTCTGAGGTTGCCTTATTCCCCTCTTACCGGGGGAGGTGAAAGCGCAACCTGGTCTCAGAACATTTCGTATTATTCTGTATGTACAAAGCTGTGATCAAGGCAAAGGGTGGCTACTTTGAAGAATCTCAAATCTGAAATATATTTTGATATGTGTAACACATTTTGGGTTACTACATGATGCCATATGTGTTATTTAATAGTTTTGATGTCTTCACTATTATTCTACAATGTAGAAAATACACAAGACACAGAGGAGGAGAAACTATCCAACACCCTGGGAGAGAGAACGAATGACCTCAGTCGAACTCACAGCCAGAAAGATGGGTTAGATACAGGAGAGGAGGAGGTTACCCCGGATGCCATCACCCCTGCTCCTGTGAACAAGGAATGAGAGGGGAAGCCTTCTAATCAGGCCAACGGGCAGGCGGAGCGAGAGGTCATAGTGATAGTGATTCACACCCAGAGAGAGACAGACAACCCATACAACCTCTTGGCTGAGATTAACCACACAGAGGTAGAGGCAGAGGGCCTTCAGGGCAAGCCAGTCAGCCTGCCTGCTCTGATCCTCAAGTCAATTGTATTTAAATTCATATTCATTAAAGATTTTTAGTCAAGACTTGAAAAGTGCCATTTATTTCAAATGATAATTATTCAGTGTCTGCAACCCTCAAGAACCAGGGTGAGTCTGGGTCCCCCTTTAACTGGGCAAACACAACTTGCATATTGTCATAGACTAGGCCGAAACGTTAATCTTTTAACCTTGCTTAAATAAAACAATGCATTTTTAATAGTGAGCAAGAGTTTTCTATGATGATTAAAGTTTTTTTGTCGCGCCCTCCACTTTTTTGTCAAATAATACATCTAAAAAAATGTAATAAGTTAATTATTAAAAGCATTAAAATTGGGATTGGGATGTTTCCCACCTATTTATACAACCTACTCCACAAAGTTTAGAGAAATGTTCTGAAATTAATTAAGAATTAAACAGAAGAAAATCAGAATTGAAGGCAACTATAATGCAAAGAATTTAATGGTATATGGTTCAATCCTGTTTCTGGTCTAATGAATAGTTAATATTGTTCCTCCTCTTCCTTGTGGCAAGCGCAGCAGCACACTGCCCTCCAAAGCCTGCAAAAAAAACGCTGGACTGCCCCTTTCCTCGCCCTGGATGGAACATCCAGGGTCACGTCCTTGGTGACGTGTGGGGGTGACGTCCAGGGTGACCACAGCATCATCCTCTGGAAAGGGACAAAAGCGGGACAGAATGTAAATAAATGCAAACCGTAGGTTCTAAACACTGGCCAGTTGAATGGGATCTTTTATTTCAGCTCATGAAACATGGGACCAACACTTTACATGTTATCATGATGAACGGCACCTGTCAGAGTGCTTTCTATAAGTCTTACTCACCTGCTTGGATGTCAGATGGCAGAGTGGCGTAGACGGCCACCATGAGAGGCTTTTCTTCAGGTGTGACGTCCACAACCTCCAAGAGTGAAGAAGCAGGGTATGCATCTGTGTTAGGGGTGAGGTCCACAAGCTCCAGGTGGGAAGAAGCAGGATCTGCCTCTGTGTTTGGGGTGATGTCCACAACCTCTAGGTGGTAAGAAGCCGGGTCTGCATCTGTGTTAGGGGTGATGTCCACAACCTCCAGGTGGGAAGAAGCAGGATCTGCCTCTGTGTTAGGGTTGATGTCCACAACCTTCAGGTGGGAAGAAGCCGGGTCTGCCTCTTTGTTAGGGGTGATGTTCACAACCTCCAGGTGGGAAGAAGCCAGGTGTGCCTCTTTGTTAGAATTGATGTCCGCAATCTCTAGGTGGGAAGAAGCCGGGTCTGCCTCTGTGTTTGGGGTGATGTCCACAAGCTCCAGGTGGGAAGAAGCCGGGTCTGTCTCTGTGTTAGGGGTGGTTTCCACAACCTCCTGATAGGAAGAAGCCGGGTCTAACTCTGTGTTAGGGGTGATGACCACAAACTTCAGGTGGGTAGAAGCCGTCTCAGCCTCTGTGTTAGGGGTGATGTCCACAAGCTCCTTGTGGGAAGAAGCCAGGTGTGCCTCTTTGTTAGGGATGATGTCCACAACCTCCAGGTGGGAAGAAGCAAGGTGTGCCTCTTTGTTAGGGGTGATGTCCACAACCTCCAGGTGAGAAGAAGCCGGGTCTGCCTCTGTGTTAGGGGTGATGTCCACAACCTCCAGGTGGGAAGATGCTGGGTCTGCCTCTGAGTTATGGGTGATGTTCACAACCTCCAGGTGGGAAGAAGCCAGGTGTGCTTCTTTGTTAGAATTGATGTCCGCAATCTCTAGGTGGGAAGAAGCCGGGTCTGCCTCTGTGTTTGGGGTGATGTCCACAAGCTCCAGGTGGGAAGAAGCCGGGTCTGTCTCTGTGTTAGGGGTGGTTTCCACAACCTCCTGATAGGAAGAAGCCGGGTCTAACTCTGTGTTAGGGGTGATGACCACAAACTTCAGGTGGGTAGAAGCCGTCTCAGCCTCTGTGTTAGGGGTGATGTCCACAAGCTCCTTGTGGGAAGAAGCCAGGTGTGCCTCTTTGTTAGGGGTGATGTCCACAACCTCCAGGTGGGAAGAAGCAAGGTGTGCCTCTTTGTTAGGGGTGATGTCCACAACCTCCAGGTGAGAAGAAGCCGGGTCTGCCTCTGTGTTAGGGGTGATGTCCACAACCTCCAGGTGGGAAGATGCTGGGTCTGCCTCTGAGTTATGGGTGATGTCAACAACCATACGGTGGGAAGAAGCAGGGTCTGACTCTGTGTTAGGGGTGATGTCCACAAACTTCAGGTGGGTAGAAACCGTCTCAGCCTCTGTGTTAGGGGGTGACGTTCACAACCTCCAGGTGGAAAGAAGCCAGGTGTATCTCTTTGTTAGGGTTGATGACCGCAATCTCTAGGTGGGAAGAACCCGGGTCTGCCTCTGTGTTTGGGGTGATGTCCACAAGCTCCTGATGGGAAGAAGCCAGGTGTGCCTCTGTGTTAGGGGTGATGTCCTCAACTTCCAGGTGGTAAGATACCGGGTCTGCCTCTGTGCTACGGGTTTTGTCAGCAACCTCCAGGTGGGAAGAAGCCAGGTGTGCCTCTGTGTTAGGGGTGATGTCCAAAACCACTATGTGGGAAGAAGCCGGGTCTTCCTCTCTGCTACAGGTGATGTCAACAACATCTAGGTGGGGAGAAGCTGGGTCAAACTCTGTGTTAGGGGTGAATCCCTCAACCTCCAGGTGGGCAGAAGCCGGGTCTTTCTCTGTGTTAGGGGTGATGTCCACAACCTCCGGGTGGGAAGAAGCTGGGTCTGCCTCTGTGTTATGGGGGATTTCCACAACCTCCAGGTGGGAAGAAGCCTGGTCTGCATCTGTGTTAGGGGTGACAATTAAAATCCTGATTGGCTCTACTACTACAAGGCACCAGGATGTCATGACAAAAGGCATCTGTCAGAGTGCTTTCTATGAGTGCTACTCACCTGCTTGGATATCAGCTGGTAGTGTGGCGGAGAAGGCCACCACTAGGACAGGGGAACTCGCAGGGTGTCTGCAGTAGGCTGGAAGTAGCTTTTCACCTCGTCCGCCACAAAGGCACAGACAGAGCTCATAAAAAAAGGGGTCTTGAGGTCATCCAGGGAGAAGGACTGGCTGATTCTCCCGAGGATCGACCTCACAGAGTCAAAAGCAGCAGCCCGGGAGAAAGGGGTGTGAGGAGAAGAGGCCTTCAACGTGTTGGAGAGCTTCTCCCCTACGGCCACCACCATACTCACAGCCATCCCGCTTAGGAGGATGGGGTGATCTGAATGGCCTTCCTCTGGCTGAAGCCACAGGGCCAGGAGGATCCTAGGCACCAGCTCCACCACCACATGGGATGGGCTGAGCAGGTTGCTACAGGGCTTATTGGACAGCTTGTCCAGAATGCTCCTCACAGCTCTCTCCACGATGATGTGGACCTTGGGGTCGCTGAAATCAACAAAAAGCAGCAGAGAAAGCTAAACGATGTGCAATGTTCACACAGAGAACACTGCCCTAGTTATTTTCTGCATAGCTCCAGATGTGTAGATGAATGGAGCAAGCTGTATGCAGGGCAATACATGGAACTCACATGTCAGCGCCAGCTGAGAGGTGGTGTGCATAGAGCGGCGGAGCTTGCAGACAGCCTTGTGCTCCATGTCAATCATTTTTAGGCAGGTGTTTACTTCCCAGGTCTGCCGTAGGAAACAGGAAGTCCCATTAGTGTAATTTCACAACAGATATATTCTGCTGTACTGACTAGTTGTTGAAAGGCTAGAAAGGAGCTCACTGACTGATAGTCTAAGTCTCTAACTCTCATTCTCTTACCAGCCGAGCGAGTTCGTTCCCCTCCTCCAGGGTTTCCTTCCACACCCTTCAAATAAAACACAAAGCATTTCAACTTTCCTGGCTTCCTATTTATCTGTTGTTTATTTTACCCACACCTCCTGGAGTGCTGCTGGTGACAGAGAATGGCAGTGAAGGTGAGAGCTGACGTGGTACTCACCTCTCCCTAAGGGATTTTTTGCCCTGAGACACCAGCCAGTCGCTCATGTGCTCCATGGTGACATGGGGCGAGACCTGGCCTCGACTCTGGAGCAGCAGATAGTGGACCATGAACTTCTTCTGCAAGATGAGGTAAGGTGTGAGACCGTGCCACTAAAGACCATATAATGTGCTTTCAGAAGGGCCTCTCGCAACATTTCACAACTGCTCATGTCTCACAATTTGCAAGTGATATTAAAAACTCTTATGACCATCTTCTCTAAACTGTCTTGAAAAATAACTCTTGTTTTGGGATTAAATCTATCTCTTTTTTTCTGTGGTTACTTTTTTTGTGGGATGAATCTTACCTGTTTATTGTAATATGCTTCCTCCCAGCAGGCCTGCAGAGTCTGAAAATAAAGGCTGCTTCTACAGAATTCCTTTGAAGATAATTAAAACAATTATGCTTTATTAGGTACATTATGCACAGGCATTTACAGTATGCCAAAAGGAATATCTCCTAAGATTACCTTAGTGGGACCATAAGTGAACTCAGGAATGCTCCCAACCCTATCCATGGTCAGAGGGGGATGAAATGCAGCGCTATAAATATACGGGATGCTCTAGAGATAACAGGAATGACTTAAAGTCGCGAATGATCAATGCCTGTGGAGTCGTCCAATATGCTGCGCTGAGAATTGAGTTGTAGGCGATATTTGGATATGTTTGGCGCAATTTACATGTTTACATTCTATTGCCATGGAGAAATTGAGTTTCTAGAACCTGTTTTCTTCTATGTCTTTATTTCGTGAAATATTAAGATATTTATTTTGTCATAATGTGTATATGAGGACGTTGGAGCCCGTTCCGATTCATGACGCGGTTATCCAGGTGCATGTTGCATAGACCTACTAATCCAACCTTGGCTTACAAGTTAAATTAAATTAGTATATATGCCTATACAAATCTATTGACCACATCCATTTAAATCAATGATTGTCAATTGAAAATGTGGTAGTTGTGTTATCCTGTTGTGCGTGTCAGGGCTCCTCTTAAGCACGTTATTCCAATATTTCCTAGAATTGACGCAGGTTACACTTTTGCAAAACTACTAGGTTAAAAATAAGAGCATGAATGACAATAAAGGTATGACTTGAATTATATGTGTAGTAGTGTGATGTTGTTCCCCTAGATTATGCACCAAATTGCACACAATGACAGTTCAAGTAGGCCAGGTCAAGAGGGGATGTTAATAAGTTAATAATAATAATAATTCAATGTGGTTTCTTTATTTAATTAAAGCTGCATAGCTAATGTTATTTTTTGGTGTGCAAACATTTTTATGTATCTATATTGCAAATACACCTAATTGTAAAAGTTGTGTATATTTTGGTTTGGTCCATCGCGGGTTATCTGTATTTATGTACCCTCTTATTGTTCTCTTTTGCCTGACCTTCAACTAGCAAGGTATGTTGTCCTTGGCGCCGTAATTTGTCGATATAAAACTGTGGTAAAGTTACACAAAGTGCTGTTACGCAACTACAGGTTTTGTTACAATGTGGACAATATAAAGATGTATGTTAACAACTTTCACCGAGCTCGCTAATTAGGGTACCTATTGTAACTCGGGAGTATTTGGGTCAGTGTTTGAGTGAGTTTCTATGTGCTCACGCAGGTGCCCGAGAGCTGTGGCTGCACCAAGGGCTAAGCTATTGTGTGTTGTCTCTTCGTGTACAGGTATGTCATTTATTTTTGTCAGAATTATGTTGTATATCATTTTACTTGTATTGTATAGTGTGTTGTTAGGCACTGAATGTGTGCATGCAGCACCTGTTCATTTTTGCCTGACCTTCAACTAGCAAGGTGCCCGAGAGCTGTGGCTGCACCAAGAGCTAACATATTGTGTGTTGTCTCTTCGTGTGCAGGTCGAATAAAAATTATCCAACCATCAGAATTCCAGTTGTGGCAGTGTCCTAATTACGTGACCTGCCGACTGGTCAGCTCAAGCCGACCGCCGGAGCTGTGCATGTGGATGAGGTGCACGACCTGCGCATGTGAATTTGTTGATGGCTTACTGTAAGTGAATATATACTGTAAACAGTGAAAGTGAATGTAGCATATTCATTAGATACAGGTATTCGTGCTTATTTGTATGTTTTGGATGAATTTGTTTATTGCATAATTTTTTTTTGGTATTTGAATGCACTAAATTACATTGTATTTTAGTGCTCTGTTGAGCCATGGAAGATTCTCAAATCCATAAGACGTGTTATGCTGTGGATTTTAGTGTGGGTAGAGGGAGGGGTGTCCTTCCATTTACACCAATTGTACAGTCAGCTCCTGGGAGTAGAGCGTTTGCTAGTCCTGAGTTTGCAAGCACTGGGAGGCACGAATACCTGTATCTAATGAATATGCTACATGTTTGTTCCACCTGACCAGGGTATCCCACCTCTGTCTTTTGATGTACCATCATCCACAGTACTCGGTGATAATGGGACGCCTCCGAGTCAGCTTAGTGACCTTATTAAGCAGATTGGTTCAGAGATAGGAGAATCTATCAGAGCGAGTTTACTGCAGCCTGGGGTTTCAAGTCTTTCTCCTGCCCGTCCCCCTCACCAACCCCAGCAGTTTCCCCTGCCTGAGCAGTGTGGGTCAACCTTTATTGATGCGTCCAAGCTGAATCTGGTTGTGAAGTCAGATGTTAGTGCTCCACCTCTTTTTAGGGGTGATGGCTCAGATAAGTACTCTGTCCTGGAGTGGGAGGAGTTAATGGAAGTCTACCTAGAGAAGAGGGGTTACACTGGGTCTGGGAATGTTGGGGAGGTGATGTCTAGGCTCATGGGGAGAGCACGGGATGTGACCAAAGTCTGGAAGCGTAACAACCTTGTTGTCACAGATGTTAAGGCGGTGTTCAGTGTTTTCAAGCAACACTTTGGGGATACTGTCTGCTCAGGTATGCCATTAGCTGATTTCTATTCAATCAAACCATATGCTAATGAGGGTCCAATAGATTTCTGGATTAGGCTTAACAAAGCTGCAGAGGCAGCCGAACAGTACCTTGTGAGTGAGGGCAGGACCTTACCCAATCAGTGCTCAGAGTTGGCAGTCATGTTTGTACGCAACTGTCCTGATAAAGAGTTGGCCCAAGTGTTCAAGAGCAAACCCATTCGTGACTGGACAGCCAGTGAGGTACAGGATCGGTTGGATGAACTGTTAAGGGAACGTAAAGCATGTAGAACACAACTTTCACAGCAGGTTGCTGCTGTTTTTGACTGCCCTCAGGAGGGAGTGGGTCCTGTGAAAAGACCTAATGTGTCATCTTTTTCTCAATGTGGCCGTGAACCAGACCAGGTACCATCTGTATCTGAGGGTGGGACGTTAAAGAAAGTTTTGACTTTGTTAGAGAAGGCTCTGGTCAGCAATACTCAGTCTGTGAGTGGCGCAGTGGTCTAAGGCACTACATCGCAGTGCTAGCTGTGCCACTACATTTACATTTACATTTTAGTCATTTAGCAGACGCTCTTATCCAGAGCGACTTACAGTTAGTGATTACATATTTTTTTTATACTGGCCCCCCGTGGGAATCGAACCCACAACCCTGGCGTTGCAAACGTCATGCTCTATCAACTGAGCTACATCCCTGCCGGCCATTCCCTCCCCTACCCTAGACGACGCTGGGCCAATTGTGCGCCGCCCATGAGTCTCCCGGTCACGGCCGGCTGCGACAGAGCCTGGATTCGAACCAGGATCTCTAGTGGCACAGTTAGCACTGCGATGCAGTGCCTTAGACCACTGCGCCACTCAGGAGTCTCGCCACTAGAGATCCTGGTTCGAATCCAGGCTCTGTCGTAGCCGGCCGCGACCGGGAGACCCATGGGGCGGCGCACAATTGGACCAGCGTCGCCTAGGGTAGTGGAGGGAATGGCCGGCTCAGTTCGTAGAGCATGGTGTTTGCAACGCCAGGGTTGTGGGTTCGATTCCCACGCGGGGTATGAAAAAAATTAATAACGTATGCACTAACTGTAAGTCGCTCTGGATAAGAGCGTCTGCTAAATGAGGGCAATGTGGGGCATTCTTATTTTTTCTCCACTGATGATGATATCCAATCTGTTTATTCTTACTTTTGTGAGTCAGTACCCAAGAACAACACAGTCATTTTTCAGAACACAATCAGAATGACAGTTTGTTTTACACCACTGTGCTAGTACAGGATAAAGTTGA
Source organism: Coregonus clupeaformis (assembly GCF_020615455.1). NCBI lineage: Eukaryota > Metazoa > Chordata > Actinopteri > Salmoniformes > Salmonidae > Coregonus > Coregonus clupeaformis. Next base: position 8,530 of record NW_025535154.1, on the reverse strand, counting down.
GCTGAAGGGGATGTTAGATAGTGGGTCCATGGCTACTACTCTGCGCGCAGATATTGTACCTCGGTTGAGGGAGGCAGGAGTGGTAGAGGGGAACTTTCTAGCTCCTTCAGACATCATCCTGGTGGGTTGTGGTGGGAACAAACTAGCCCAGTGGGCATGTGTGACTTAAAAATTCAACTTTATGGCTTCTGTTATGTAGTCCCAGTGCTTATTGTTGATGGGCAGGTTGATGAACTCATTGTGGGAACTAATGTGTTTAAGTCTCTGATTAGACAGTTCAAATCAAATGACAGCTACTGGCGGGTGGCGGGTACACCAGGTTCCTCTAGCCAGTGTGATGTCAAATCTGGAGAGATGGAGAGGAGACTCCATCCCAGATAAAGTGGGCACCATTAAGTTGAAGATAGCAGTAACGTGCTACACCGAAGACAATGCCAACCTACATTAACTACCCACAACAGCCCACGATGCCTAACTATGACACCATAGCTAACTAGCATGCTAGCATCCAATAACACACAGTTTAGCACCAATACTTGGTTACAACAGACTACCAATAGTGTGTTAACACACTAAACAGATCATTCGCGTCCGTGTCTAGTTCCTTTCATAACGCAGCAATAATTAAAGGTTGGCTAGCTAGCATAAGTATATTGTATTTAGCTACTACAGTACAGTTAGCTGGTCGTGTTGGCTAGCTAGCAATGGCCACTGTGTTGACTTTGTTTGAAGAACGGCTAGCTAGCTAGCTTCGTGCTAGACCCGGCACCGCCGAAAAACAATGCTAACCTACAGTAACTACCCACAACAGCCCACGATGCCTAACTATGACGCCATGGCTAACTAGCATGCTAGCATCCAATAACACACAGTTTAGCACCAATACTTGGTTACAACAAACTACCAATAGTGTGTTAACACACTAAACCAGGGTTCTTCAATTCCGGTCCTGGAGGGCAGAAACACCTCCGTTTTTCATCCTCTCCTTCTAATCAGGGGCTAATTCAGACCTGTGACACCAGGTGAGTGCAAATCAACATAGGATATGCCCTCTTCCCCCCCCCCTCAACAAGACTCAAATATATACAGGTAAAAGTCAGTAAATTAGAATATTTTGAAAAACTTGATTTATTTCAGTAATTGCATTCAAAAGGTGTAACTTGTACATTATATTTATTCATTGCACACAGACTGATGCATTCAAATGTTTATTTCATTTAATTTTGATGATTTGAAGTGGCAACAAATGAAAATCCAAAATTCCGTGTGTCACAAAATTAGAATATTACTTAAGGCTAATACAAAAAAGGGATTTTTAGAAATGTTGGCCAACTGAAAAGTATGAAAATGAAAAATATGAGCATGTACAATACTCAATACTTGGTTGGAGCTCCTTTTGCCTCAATTACTGCATTAATGCGGCGTGGCATGGAGTCGATGAGTTTCTGGCACTGCTCAGGTGTTATGAGAGCCCAGGTTGCTCTGATAGTGGCCTTCAACTCTTCTGCGTTGTTGGGTCTGGCATTCTGCATCTTCCTTTTCACAATACCCCACAGATTTTCTATGGGGCTAAGGTCAGGGGAGTTGGCTGGCCAATTTAGAACAGAAATACCATGGTCCGTAAACCAGGCACGGGTAGATTTTGCGCTGTGTGCAGGCGCCAAGTCCTGTTGGAACCTGAAATCTCCATCTCCATAGAGCAGGTCAGCAGCAGGAAGCATGAAGTGCTCTAAAACTTGCTGGTAGACGGCTGCGTTGACCCTGGATCTCAGGAAACAGAGTGGACCGACACCAGCAGATGACATGGCACCCCAAACCATCACTGATGGTGGAAACTTTACACTAGACTTCAGGCAACGTGGATCCTGTGCCTCTCCTGTCTTCCTCCAGACTCTGGGACCTCGATTTCCAAAAAGAAATGCAAAATTTGCTTTCGTCAGAAAACATGACTTTAGACCACTCAGCAGCAGTCCAGCTCTTTTTTCCCTTAGCCCAGGTGAGACGCTTTTCGCGCTGTTTCTTGGTCAACAGTGGCTTGACACGAGGTATGCGGCAGTTGAAACCCATGTCTTTCAAGCGTCTCTTGGTGGTGGATCTTGAAGCCCTGACTCCAGCAGCTGTCCACTCCTTGTGAATCTCCCCCACATTTTTGAATGGGTTTTTTTCACAATCTTGACTAGGGCGCGGTGATCCCTATCGCTTGTACACTTTTTCTGACCACAGTTTTTCCTTCCCTTTGCCTCTCTATTAATGTGTTTGGACACAGAGCTCTGAGAACAGCCAGCCTCTTCTGCAATAACCTTTTGTGTCTTTCCCTCCTTGTGCAATGTGTCGATGGTCGCCTTTTGGACAGCTGTCAAATCTGAAGTCTTCCCCATGTTTGTGTAGGCTTCAGAACTGGACTGAGAGACCATTTAAAGCCCTTTGCAGGTGTTTTGAGTTAATCAGCTGATTAGTTTGTGGCACCAGGTGTCTTCAAAATGTAACCCTTACACAATATTCTAATTTTGTGACACACGGAATTTTGGATTTTCATTTGTTGCCACTTCAAATCATCAAAATTAAATGAAATAAACATTTGAATGCATCAGTCTGTGTGCAATGAATAAATATAATGTACAAGTTACACCTTTTGAATGCAATTACTGAAATAAATCAAGTTTTTCAAAATATTCTAATTTACTGACTTTTACCTGTATATATATATTGGAAATGTAAGCAGGGGTTGAGCTTCTTCAGTTTGTGTCACAAAGTGGATACGTTTCTGTGTCCCTTTCAGAGTGAGTGACACATTGACTTTATATAGTGTACCAAGAGTTGTTCCCTCGCTTACGGCCATACCAGCCTGAATACGCCCATCCTGATTGGAGAAGTGACGACAGGTGCGAGGTTTGAGCTGTGAGTGAGTGTTTGCTGAAGAGTGTTTGCTCGAGAGCTATTTTTGTTAATTATTTGGATTTCGAAATATATTTTTTGTTTGTTCTTGCAGTTGAATAGTTTTAAGTTTGGTTAGTCTTCCCCCCTTGCAGTTTTGCTGCTTGGGGGAGAGTTTTTTTCTTTTCGGATTCTTTTTTTGAATCACTATGACGGACAACATGGAAATGACAAACGGAATGGACAAAGACAACGAAAAGGCGAAACGGGAGAAAAATGAAGATAAAGAAGGAAGGAAATATGGCAAAGAATACACGGTGGCAATTGAGTTGGAAGGAGATGACAAAGTGACGACAATGGAACTACTACGAGCAATTAAGGAGGCGTGTGGAGAGGTGGTGGGATGCCGAATGAAAGGAGAAAAGAAGTATGAAATTACGATGAGAAACGGAAAAGGAAAAGAACGGTTAATGGATGGAATACGGATAAAGGACACCAGGATTGTGGCGAGAGACGTTAATGTGAAGGAATTGGTGGTGTCTTTTATGAATCTCCCAGTATATGTAGAAGATAGTGAGATACTGGACAAGCTGATTAGATGGGGAGTGGAAGCCGTATCGAGATAAGGAGGAGAGTTTGGCCAGGAACGGAGGTGGCTGATGGGACACGTTATTGCAAAGTCAAGTTCACAGAAAAAGTGACATCATTGCCTTACTCTACAAGAATTGAGACGTTGGAGGGAGCAGAATATTTTAGGGTCCTTCATGACAAGCAGGTCAGAGTGTGTCGGTTGTGTATTCAACCCGGGCACATAGTTAAAGACTGCCCTGAATTTAAGTGTTTCAAATGTGGCAAGCAAGGACACTATGTGAGAGAATGTGTTGGAGAGAGGGAAAGGAATTTCTGTGGTGGATGCAGAAAGAGATTGGCGGAGTGCAACTGTGGAGAGGATAAGGATGAAGAGGGGAGTCAAGCACTATTCGAGGAAGAAGGTGTATTGTCGCAAGAAGGAGAAGAAGATGGAGGAGAGGACGTGGTGGAGAGTGGAGAGACGGAGGAAGGAAGAAGGGAGAAGGACCAGAAGATGAATGAAATTGGGAGTAGTATGGACTCAGAAATAAGAAGAGGGAGTTTTCAGGAGGAGGGGAGTGGGCTGGGGGAAGCACGGGGGACTCACAGGTATTGGGGGATAGCACAGTACTAACAAGTACCTCGGGGGGTGAAGAAATGGAGAGGGGTTCGAGTTTGAGAACAATAACAGAAACGACAACGACGGCTATACATGAGACGGAGATGAACACGGGAGCACAACGATGACAATACCAGAGACGGAGATGAAAATGGGGAGCACAACGGATGAGGGTGACAAGAAATTGAGTTGGATGGATAACATGGACTTGGAGGAGATATCGGACACGGATGATGGAGAAAAGATTGAAAGAACGAGGGAAGGATACAGGAAGAGGAAAGCGGGGGAAGAGGGGGAGAGAAAGGGTGGAAGAGGAAAGAAACTGGATAACAGGTAGAGGATAATGAAATTATATTTTATTATTCTATTATTTATTAGAATGGTAAATATAATGTCAATAAATGCAAATGGTTTGAGAACAATGGGAAAATTTAATAGAATAGTACAAATGAAGAATTCAGATATTTTATGTATTCAAGAGACGCACTGGGATAATGCATGTGTTTTAGAAGTAAAACAAATATGGAGGGATTTTATTTATGTTAACAATGGCAGGGGAAATTCAAGTGGGGTCGCAATTTTATTAAGGAAGGATGTAGTAGAAAATGTGAAGAAGATATATAATGATAATAATGGGAGGATTTTAATTTTGGATTTTGAATATATGAATAGGGTTTTTAGGATTATAAATATTTATGCCGAATAATGAGATAGAGCGAAATAATTTATTTTTAGAATTAGGGAAATGGTGCAAGGGTAACTGTATTTTAGTAGGGGATTTTAATGTTAAAATGAATAGATTAGATATGAAAAGGGGAGCTATTTTTAGAAATGACGTATCTAGGGGGTCTTAAGGAAGATTATGTTTGAAAACAGTTTGATTGATATATGGAGGGAGGAGAATCCGAACAAGAGAGGAATTTCTAGAAGGCAGGTGGTTTTAGGGGAGTTGAAACAGACGCGAATAGATCTGGTTTTAGTAAATGAGGGTTTAAGGAATTTTATGAAAGAAATTAAGTATGTTTTTACAGCTTTTAGTGATCATGCGGCGGTGGTATTTTCTTGTGGAGTAAGGACACATACTAAATCTGGTGGGCTGTGGTGTTTAAATAATAGCTTGCTAGAGGAGGAAAATTATATTGAGATGATATCAGAATGTATTGGGAAGGCCAAAAGACAACAGTTAATGGAGGTGAATATGGGGTTGTGGTGGGAGGGGCTGAAAACCAAATGTAAGGAATTGACTATAAAATATGCTGTTAAGAGGAATTATTTTTTGAAAAAGAAGGAAAGGGAACTACGTAAGAATGTTAAACATGAACTTGAGTGTATAGAAAAGGATGAAGGTCATGGGGTGGAGGATTATTTACTGGCTAAGGATGCACTTGATGAATATGAGAAGAAGAAATGCAATGCGGCGATTGTAAGGAGTAGAGTGCAATATGCGATAGAGGGGGAAAGATGTACTTCATTTTTCTTGAATTTAGAAAAAAGAAGACAAGAGAAGATTTATATTACGGAGTTAATTAATGATAAAGGGGAAAAGGTTAATGATTTGGTGGGGATTCTGGATACGGTCGAGAGATATTATGAATGCTTATTTAAAAAAGAAGAGGTTAATGAAGCCTGTATGGATAAGGTGCTTGAACATGTGGATACTAAGTTAACAGAAGGAGAAAAAAACATGTGTGATGAAGATATGAGTCTAACTAACATTAAGGAAGCCATATTAGAAGCTAATTGCAATAGGAGTCCGGGTCTGATGGCCTAATCTGAATTTTATAAATCTTTTGCAGATTTGTTGGCTCCAATTTTAAGAAAACTGTATGAAGATATTGAAAAGACTCAAGTGGTGCCAGATTCGCTGGCCACAGGAGTTGTAACCATATTGTATAAAAATAAAGGGAGTCGTGAAAATTTGGATAATTATCGACCGTTGACACTTTTAAATTGTGATTATAAGATCTTAGCCAAGGTCTTAGCTAATAGAGTTAAAAAAGTTATGGGAGGAGTAATAGCAGAGACACAAGGATATAGTGTACCAGGGAGGGATATTTCTGACACAGTGGGAACAATAAGGGATGTGATAAAGCATATGGGGGAGGAAGGGGGGTTTGTGATGAGTTTGGATCTAAATAAGGCTTTTGATAGAGTTGATCATTCCTTTTACTGCGTACACTTGGGAAATTTGGGTTTGGTGAAAGAATGATAGGTTGGATTAGACTACTGAATGGATATGCAAGGAGTAGAGTAAAATGTAATGGGATTTTAACAGATTCTTTTCCTCTGGAGAGATCTGTTAGGCAGGGATGTCCGTTATCAGCTGCTCTTTATAGTTTATCGGTGGAGCCGCTTGCAGTAATGATTAAAGCAAACAAATTAATTCGAGGTATACGGATACCGGATGGGGGAGAGTGTTATACAGCAATATGCGGATGATACTACATGTACTGTGATAGATGTTGAAAGTGTGAAGAATGTAATGGAGTGTTTTGAGGTATATGGCAAGGCATCAGGGGCAAAACTTAATGTTGAAAAATCTGAAATAATGTATGTGGGGATAGATGAAAAAGTGGACTGTGGATTCCCTTTCAAAAAGGCTGAAGGTTATATAAAGACTTTAGGGGTGGTTTTGGGGGTGGATAAAGAAGGGACGAGAGATGAGACATGGACTGGGGTTTTGAATAAAATAAAACATACTCTATCCTATTGGAAGGCAAGAAAACTGTTCTTGAGGGGGAAGGTGGTGGTGATTAATTCTTTGGTGGCATCCAAATGTATCTATGTTCTAGGTTCGTTGGATATGCCACAATGGGTGTTAAAAGAATTCAATGGTTTGGTTACAGATTTCCTATGGGAGGGGAAGGGGACTAGGATTGCAAGGGCAACTCTTATCTCGGATTTAAAGGATGGGGGGTTGAAATTGGTAGATTTGGATGTGAAGAGAAAAGCAATGAGAATAAAAACTGTGCAAAAATACTTATATGGGGAGGTAGATTATGGATGGAAAAGGTTTTTAAACATTTTTTGTACAGAAGTGGGGGTTGTGAAGAAAGTGGATTATTGATGGCATGGAAGAAGGATATGTTGGAGGGTTTGCCTGAGTTCTATAAAGAGGTGTTCTTGGCATGGGGGAATTTCTTCCTAAGATTGAGTACACATGTACAAATAAGGACAACATATTTAATCAGCCTGTGTTTTTGAATCCGAAAATAGAGAGTGGTGGGAAGGTGCTGTACAACAAAATGTTCATGAAGGCTGGGTTAATATTGGTAAAAGATTTTCTTTACGAGGTTATACCGGGGTTTTTAAGGGGGCAGGCAATTCTGGATACTGTGTGGGAGGTTGATGATACAGTGGAGAGAAAATTAGTATTGCAGATATATGAAAGAATTAAATTATGTATTCCGGGTGAGTGGATAAAAGTGATAAATGGGGAGGGGGGAATATGAGGACTTGTATGTGCTGCCAAGTCTCTATGTGGGTAAAGGATCGGGAAACAAGTTTTATCAAAAGTAACACAGAAAAGATTGTACAAGTGTATGTTGAAGTCTGTGTGTGTAGGCTCTGCGGCTGAGAGGATGTGGAAAAAAATGTTTATTGACTTGGATGTTTCTTTGATGTGGGAGAATTTGGTTTTGTTTGGGAATAAACGAAATTGTGAGAACATGGATTTTATGATACGGCATAATCGTATATACACAAATATTATTTTACATCAGATAAACCGCGATGTAAGGCGGGAATGTGATGTGTGTATGATGAAGCCAGAGTCTTTGTTGCATTTATTTGTTGAATGTCCAAGTCTGACAGGTTTTTTTTAAGGAAGTAAAAATTTTACTGTGGAGGCACTGGAGAAAAGAGTTTTTAGAAAGCTTTGTATGGGATAGGTTAATATTATTTGGAGTAATGGGGAAATGTTTGGGTGTGAATGTGTACCTGTTGAATATTGTGTTGAGTTTTGTGAGGTATGCAATTTACAGTAGAAGGAATATGAAACATTTTGAAGGGAAAAAGGTGAATGTCTGGGTAATTTTTAAAGCAGGTTTAAGAAAGCAGGTGGATTTAATGTATAATGCAAAACTAGAGAAATTTGAAAGTATGTTTATAAAGGGGAGTACTTTAGTGTCTATGGAGGAGGGAGGAGGGGGAGTTAGGGTTAACTTCTGAAATGGAGTATGTCTAATGTCTATATTAGATTATTTTTGGAAAGAATTATTTTGAATATTTTCTTTGTTTATTTTTTTGATAGGGGGTGGCTTTTATCTGCCTATTTTGTGGGTGGATTTTGTTATGTCTTAGTCATGTCTGGGTTTTTTCTGTATTTTTATTTCTTTGGGTTCTTTGATTTGATAGGGGTGAATTGTTCACCTGCCTATGTTAGGATAGTGTCTGCTGTATTGTTCATTGTAATATTGTACTGTAAATATTGTAAAAAATTGAATTTTTTGATAATAAAAAGAGAAA